>NC_062988.1:10425277-10725277 GCF_023078275.1 Leguminivora glycinivorella | reverse complement strand
CTTTATTTTCTTTAGATAAATTTCCAATTTCTCTGTCTATTGATTTTTTATAGTTTGTAACAAAAACTATCCACGAAAACTCTTTCAACATACAGCCGAAACGACCATCTTTTAAATTTCCAAGCCTTGAATGGATCATACGAGTGGATTTCTCAGTCCTGGGGGGTTACCATGATGTACTAAAGACGTTCAGTTTAGGTTGAGAGAAAGGGACACAGCTATAGCAGTTACATAGCTCCGTCCCTCTCTCTCAACCTAAACTGAGCGGCTTTAGCACATCATGGTAACCCCCCTGTACTAATCTAACAGCAACAACGCTGATCACCACTATCCTATCAAACACAGTGCACATACTCGTGATTCATGGTAGTAGGGCGTGGAACAAACATGCTTTTTGTGCAAACAATTAGGCCACTTGTTGCTACATCGATAATGTATAGAACTAACAGGGTTGCCACTAAATAAAATACACTCTAGAAATTCTGGAATATTCACGCTTGCCACTGGCAAGTGACAATCGTCATAGCGAATCGTAGGTAATATTTATAGCACAAGAAAAAAATATGGACCGAGGGAATAGTTATTTATATATTTATGTCATTACGTTACATACCCGTCATCTATTAGGGGCATGGCATCTACAATCTATGATCTACCGATTTTGCGTATCAGTGAGACAAATTAGTAGCGTTTCGTTTGCCACGGAGCGTGAATGCTAGTCTCTTCTGGCGGAAATTTTTGTTGGACTTGCAATAGATTTTTTAGGCTTTTATTGTTTTACCACTGAATACATATTTTATTTCGCATAAAACATACCTAGTTCTAATAAGGAATTCGAAAATATGCAACATTACTATGCTTAAACGGGGTAGCTAGCCAACGTCACTTTCGTTTACGCTTCGTATTTAATCATTTCGTATCTCTTTCTATCCTTCTGCTGAAGTGACGCGACAGAGCCAGACTGCGTTTCGCCACGTCAACGATTGTTACTTCGGCTAGTGAGTACAGATACTTCAAGAATTCCTATTATTGCTAATAATAAAAATAAACTGCGTAGGTGAGCTTCTTTTCTTGCCACCTGCCTCTCTGAATAGCCTATAAAAAGGGATCTGGACAAAAAGTACTAAAGGCACTCAATGGTGAATAATTGATTTCGCATTTTGTGGATTATTTAAATAAAAGAAAAAGTCCTTGAGACTTAAAAGGCACATAAAAGTGCCATTCAACAAATCAATAATTTATATTTCTTTTGTATGTATGTATGTATGTATAAACTCTTTATTGTACAAAACACAAAACACAAATATGACACAGGATAGACAGTACAAAGGCGAACTTATCCCTTTAAGGGATTTCTTCCAGCTTCTTTTGTCTTGGTTAAAGCTTTTTCAGTTTTTTATTTTTAATTATTTATTTTATCTTTAAAGTATACTTAAAAGGATAAAATTACTAGAAGAGATCCTAACACAGACTGAGCAAGCTACACGGCAAGTAGGTTAACAAGACTGTAGGTTACTTAGGAACAAATATTTGTGCTCATCACGCAAATAAATAGGAGCAGGATAGCAATGGGACCGTCCATAGACAAGTGTGTGCTTTGTGTGGGTTCAAGAACGCGACAGGCGATTTCAATACAAATCGTCGGGCATGTCCGATCTCCTTCCTTCATATATCTGTGCTCACTACACTAGACCACATACTTATATATTATAAATGGGAAAGTGTGTGTGTTTGTTTGTTTGTCCGCCTTTCACGGCAAAACGGAGAGGCGAATTGTCGTGATTTTTTAAGTGGAGATAGTTGAAGGCATGGAGAGTGACATAGGCTACTTTTTGTCTCTTTCTAACGCGAGCGAAGCCGTGGGCAAAATCTAATACAATAAATAGTCAAATGTTTTTACCTGACAACCCTACTTGGTAACCAAATAGGGTATTTGTTTTACGCACCTTGTATGTATACGTATAGCGTTTCTGTTGGTACATCGGAATTGACATTTTCGTTCCATCAAAAAAGGGAATTGTTATTTTATGCCCTCCAGCTGGGGATGTGTATTTATATACATTATAATTATGTACATGTTGTTTGTTTATGTCCCGTTGGTTTATTATATTTGTATTCATTTCTACTGATAGATTAATATTATTGTATACGATATTATCTCGTATCATCTAATTACGAATAGGTTTGCACCACTGTGTTATACAAAATTATAACTACTAATTATTGGTGTGTTTTTACTAATGGTTGTTTAATATGTTTATTACGATCAAGTACATTACAAATGGAGTATTCAGTATTAATTTAACTTCAGGATTGATTTTATAATAGAATCAGAATCAGAATCAGAATAGTTTATTTGCTAGAATACTTAAAATTAACATATCGTACATGATGTTGAGGTACATTAGGTGACAGTATTCAGTCGGTGAACGACATGCAAAAATAATAAAAACATGAAAACATTATCAACACGATATAGTTATACAAAACAATTGAATTATTTTTTTACTTGAACTCTGAACTAAAACTCAGCTAAGAATTTAACAATTTTTTTTGCTTTAGATTATGTTATGGTGTATGAAGAAGCGGGAAAGGAAAACCGTAGAAAAGATAGATGGACTGTGTAAGAGATGATAATTAGCTTAGCTTGACATGTGTTACAACCACAAAATTAAAATTTTGAAAAAACCCCCGTCCGCGACATACTTAGTTGACAGATTTTTATGAAACATAGCTAAGAACACTCCCGACTAACTCAGCTTTCAAACAAAAAAAAACTAAATCGAAATCGGTTCATCCGTTCGGGAGCTACGATGCCATAGACAGACACACACACAGACAGACAGACAGACACGTCAAACTTATAACACCCCGTCGTTTTTGCGTCGGGGGTTAAAAATGTCAATGATGGGATGACATCCTAGACATATGGAAGAAAAAGCCACGCTGCGCCGACTCCAGCTCGGTAAATAAATAGGGAAAACGGCAAGCGAATGATGATAAAACTTTTTATCATACCTCAGTATTATAAAACACCAGTTTGAGCACACGAGGCGTAAAAACAAGCTCGAGGTCTACAAAATAAATGGACTGGACGCATCGCATTAGCGCGGCGTGCATGCGAGCGAGGTAAAGAAAATAAATGAAAGAAATGTCGAGCTTCCCGGCTTGAATGGGTATTAGAATACGCGCTGTTATAAATAAATAAATATTATGGGATATTCTTACACAAATTGACTGAGTCCCACGGTAAGCTCAAGAAGGCTTGTGTTGTGGGTACTCAGACAACGATATAGAGGTATATAGTATGCAAATACTTGTATACATAGAAAACAACCATGACTCAGGAACAAATATCTGTGCTCATCACACAAATAAATGCCCTTACCGGGATTCGAACCCGGGACCGCGGCGTAGCAGGCAGGGTCACTACCGAATAGGCCAAACCGGTCGTCTATGCCAAACTGTTAGGTAACCGGCATTGCTGGCAGATTTACCTATATCCGTGATTTGAATGTACAATTGTACATTACTGATCAAGGTAGGATTTCCAAAATGTGACACTAGAATGATAACGGCGATATTTTTGGTCCTATTAATGTATTTCGAGATTTTTTTGGAGAAAAGTGAAACCTACTGAGGACCATAGAGAAAAGACAAGGGAAAATGATAAGGAAAAATAAAAATAATAAACGTGGTGTCCTACTGCTAAAGACTTGACCGAGGACTACTGCACCGACAAGATGCGTGATGGCGCTATTAAATTATGAATGCATGAATGAAAAGGCAAAATTATCAAAGTGCGAATTTCCTACTTTTCTTCTCACTATTTGCCTATTATTTGTGTCTAGATAGATAATAGAAATACTTAAATGAAACATTCACGGAGAAATCGGTACTGCTCTCAAGAAGAAAGTATGCATTTGTAACTTTTCATTGAATGATGTTTCTATGCGGCTTTTGCATTTGAAGCATCTAAAACTCATAGAAATTCGTCCATATTGCAGATGCTGCATCTTTATGCTTATCCTTTATGCACGAATCAGAACTTCTTTACCATTTATTTATTATGAGTCACATTTAAAAGATAACATCTATAGAAGTACATTAGTTACCAAGCGAATTCTTTCAGCGCCTCTATTCGTACGAACAAATTAAAATCGATGCCTACTCGATTGAATGAGGCGTGCCAGCCAATGGCGCTGAAAACGGCCTAACTTGATAATATATTGCACCAAGTTGTCTAGAATATCGGGAATTTAAGCTGATTCATTGAAAAACTTGGATTGCTATAAGTTATCTTTGAATTGTGGAAATTCCCCTAAATTTCAAAGTAGTTTGCTTTACTCTAATTGCTTAGGTACTTTCATTTGATCAGATAAATTCTGAATGTTAACTAGTTTCACGGATAACTTCAAAGCGTCTTAAAACAGATTCAGAAGCACTTCCGGCTTTCGAGGCAGTAAATTTTTATATCTGTATTTAGTTCCAGATGTTACCAAACAAGCCGTTAATGGTAATCCTATAAATGTTACAAATAAACAAAAGATAAACTTAACCACTCCATAAAAAACGTGGAAGGAAACAAACTCAAAGCATTCTTCACCCGGCCGCAAAACCAGCCCTTTCCTTTCAAGTTAAAAAAGTAATTAATGAACTCTGTAGGCCTGAGGACCACTGAAGCTTGGTCTTCGTTAAAAATAGGAGCACGTTACGTAAACGGGTCGCAAGAAGCGATTAAGGTTAAACACTTTCGTAGCGACATCTGTTGATTGGTGAGATACTATTGAGCTGCGTTTTCACTTAGTGTTTTGAACAGCCGGCGTAGCTGAATGGCAATCGTCGACGCCAGACGCCGACAGAAATGCAGTCTAGCCAATACGCAAGAGCGATAGAGATAGATAGCTACGAAAGAGATACTATCGTGAGCGTTCGTGCATTCGGCTACGCACACTGTTCTGAGCGAGCATTCGTTCGTTAAATTCGTGCACCGATAAAGGTATGGATGGATGTCAACTAAGTCAAGTGTTTTCATCTGCGCACCAATGAACGAATGCTTGCTCAGAACTGTTCAGAAGACTGAAAAAGCAGCTAAAAGTTAAACAGTTTGATAGCGACATCTGTCGATCTGGTGAGATACTATTAGTGTCGAAATTTGATTATAGATGGCGGTGGTAGCTCGGGTCAACGTTACGAGTGTAAATAAGGAAATGAGTCACGTTAACGTCTCGATAATTGTGTCCGATTTTGCATTTCTCATTATTTATGCGAACCGCGTAGAAAGAAGTATTAGACATGCGTTTTTTATAATTCAGGTTGTGTTTGACGTGTTAATTTCTATTTCTATTTCTATTAAATTTTAAAAGAATATTTTATAAAACTCAGTTGAGCTTTGTCACAGTCTCGTAGGTAACCTAATAAAAATGTCTCTTTTACCTTTAAACCTTAAAACTTTAGTGGCATAAAAAGAGATCGAATTCTGTATCTACATTCCTTCAAAATTGATAAAGGACATGAATAAATAGAATAATGTGTGAAATAGAACCCACCACCAAAACAGTAAACGTATGATTTTTTTAAAATAAGAGTTGCGCTCTTTTGTTTAAATAAAAATATGTAATACGAAAAACCAGCTTCATTCGTGCGTAATGTAAAAAGCGATATAAAACGGCGTTAATGCATAACGCATTTACTACACAGACATATATTTGGTTGAACGCAGGGGCGGTTCAAGCAACGCTGGCGTCAGTCGGAAGTGGCGGGAATGATTTAAATACTTGCGTCTTATCTAGAATCTGAGACGTGACGACAAACGCTTAAGAGGTTTCGGGCCAGTGCGAGCGGGCATCAGTTCAGTCAATCTAGTACAGTACAGTAGTACTTACTCTTTTTGTTGTATTTTAGTACATAGTTGTTTTAACAAAAGGTGTTGCTATGTACATGCGCGACGTCGACTCGAGAAAAACAAAATGTCGATACACGCTCTTACACATAGATTTGAATCTCGGCCATTCGATTTCGTGAAATTCGTTCAATAATATCTCCACTACTAGCGATTTAAATTCTACTAACAGAATCGAAAACGAGTGTTCATTACCACTAGTTTTAAAACTACTAGATAAGATGTCCTTTTTCAAAAATAGCATTCCGTCGTTTTCCACACACATTCGAACGGCGAATTACGGCTCAGCCACGACATTGGTCTAAGCGCGACAGCGGTGAGCGGCGGCCATACATTGGAGCGAGACACAGCGATGGGACTTTTCATTCGCACGTATGGCTGCCGCTCACCGCTGTCGCGCTTAGACCAATGTCGTGGCTGGGCCGTTAGTGCGTTCGAAATTCAAAAATCGATCTCCTAGTCAGGCTTTGTACGTAGACATTTCTGTGTTTGAAGTTGTGTATATGTCAATATTCGTTATTCAGAGGGTGTCGCTGGAATGTAACTGGATGACACAGGCGGAATTTTGATTTATTCAAAGGAAATGAACATCCCTAGACCGAGTGGGAAAATGATAAAAATACTATTGTTATCGACAAAAAATAATCAAATTCTAAAAGCATTTCAATAATATAGGTACACCATAGGACCAATGATTTTCTTCCTACCTTCTATGGAGTAATAGCGTTTAACACTGTCAGTCTGTGCTATTAACATTACTGCCAACTTAGCCAGACCAGGCCCCGTAGCCGAATGGCATTTCTCCGACGCCAAACGAAAACGAAACGTAGTCCGGCTCTGTCGCGCCAATACGCAAGAGCGATAGGGATAGATATCTACTAGCGTTTCGTTTCGTGAGCGTTTGTGCCATTCGGCTACGCACCCTGGCCCCGTAGCCGAATGGCATTTCTGCGACGCGAAACGAAATAGAAACGTCGCAGAAAGGTAGTCTCTCTCTGTCGCGCCAATACGCAAGAGCGATAGAGATAGATAGCTACGAAAGAGATATTATCGTGAGCATTTGTGCATTCGGCTACGCACACTGGCTCCGTCAGTTTACTTGTGGCGATAGAAGTTAATCGGACATACAAAAATAGCATAGCGCGAATTCATTTTATCAGCAAGATAACCTCTTACATTCAATTTGAGCCAAAACTTGTCAGATCTCCGTCGAGAGGAAAGCGTGTAAAGTGACAAACGGGGAAAAACGGGATAATAGCGTATTGTGCCGGGGGAATACGGGCGAGGATTGCCGTCTGGCGTAATTGACACGAGTCGTGCTTTAATCAGCATAATCACTATTCGCAAACGTATTCTCACTTAGTACGAACATACTCGAACATGCAAACTAGAGCTGGGCGGAATTTAGTTTGAAACTAACTGATTCAAACTTTAATATAATTAGGCAATGTGTATGTCAAAATTTAACTGTAAATAAGACATGCTGACATATCTAATTTAAATATATCTATTGTTAAATTTGACCAAAAGATTTGAAAATGAAATCACTAATTTTAATCACAAACTTATGATACTCATATTACTCATGTAATCTTGTAATTTTTATCCTTAATCATTATTTTGAATAAATATAGACAATGTGTACCTATAAGTTAATAAATGAGATTTTTATTGAGTTCTGGATTCAACTACGAAACTTGATGAATTTTTTTTTTCGATTTTGCACGAACGACAAAATTCCGTGATTGGAACTAAAACAGTACAGCGTTAGGTGTGGAGAGCCGTCACGGGAATGGTATAAATTTCGTTCTATTTCAGCGGCGAGCTTTTTAGAGATTTCACGCTAAAACCAGTGTGGTGTCAAAAAAGAAACACTAGAACGGCCGCGAACTGCCACGTTCGAAGTTGCCTCCCTGTCGCTCTTGTAAATTTTTACGCAAGTGAGACTGGGAGACAACACGTCAAAATTGATTCCGAGTTCATGTGTTAGTACTTTTATACAATGAAAGAGTGGAAATGGGAGTGGTCCTTGGGATTTCATTGAATACGTTTCGATGTTAGATTTAAATTGTATTACACATCGGATTATGTTCAGGCAATTCTGAGAAATCACTGGGCTAATCGGTACTGGTCACTTCTGAATGAGACTATTAGCTCGGGACAAATGGCGTAATGGAAGAGAGGCCTATGCTTAGCAGTGGACGATAAAGGGCTGATATGATGATGAGCGTATGTCAGATGAAGAGCGTGTGGAAAACCTCAGCAGACAGCTCATATCATGCAATATCTCTATGTAAATTGACTATGTTGTAAATTAACTACGGCACTATATCATGTCCTGGAATTAAAAAGAGTAACGCCGTGTCTTGCGTGGACGACGCGTCTCATACTTCCATATCGATAAGGTTTGATTTCGTATGCGTCGCATCGCCGTCGCGCGACCATCGCGCGACCGTCGCCCACCCAAGCCACGGCGTAAATTTCCACCGCTAACAGTGCGTCCACACCTCGCCAAGTAAAAGGAGCCAGGCTTGTCCAAAATCTTGTTAAAATTCATTAGTTTACGCTCTGTGATTAAGGGTTATTTTACGAGGGAATTTGCGGTAAATATGTTGACGTATGCTTACTTTTAGCAACGAGAATGGGTTACTTGAACATTGAAACAATGAATTTAATCTACAAGGAAATGTAATAATAGGAGAAGTTTGTCTACTGCGTAGACAGAAAGCGTTTTTCTATTGGCTTTCCGCGTCGATGTGGGAAGACTAAACCAGAGAATCTATATGCATGGTGATTACTTGACCAACAAAAGCACTAAAGCTAACATCGTACTTCGATAAACGCCATACGAAACGATTGTCATTTAGGCTAGTCTCTCTAGAGGTACGTCGCACTTTGTCGGTTACCATTAAGGCGAGATTTACTTGTAACTTTATATGAATAAACTGACTGGCTTTATATCAATCACACACTCACATAGGATGATTAAGACCTCGAATATTGTATACCTACCTATATTTAGTGATAAACCAAGGATTTAGTAAATATGCAAACATATTTACTACTCCAATCCCGGTAAAGGAAATTACGTCACGTTTCGAAGCCAACCAAATTTAATTGAGAACAACTCCCTTTAACTCCATGGATTTGCGTTTTCATAACGGTAATTAAGTTATATCGATCTTCATAACTATAACCTTACCACGAATCTGACACTGAGAGGTCGTCTAAATAAGTAAATACAACGCAGTTAAGAGAAATTTATTCGCGCGAACAAAGATATTAAACTCGAATAGGTGTCCTGATTGACAGCGGCATCCGGTCGCAATTAATTAGAACAGATCAGGTAATCAACAGGTAATCGAGCGTTTTTAGAATATAATCGTAAGCAATTGTGACGCGTTCGCAAAGTACCCTGGGTGCGTAGCCGAATGGCACAAACGCTCACGAAACGAAATGCTAGTAGATATCTATCTCTATCGCTCTTGCATATTGGCGGGACAGAGCTAGACTACCTTTCGCGGCGTTTCGTTTTCGTTTCGCGTCGGAGAAAAGCCATTCGGCTACCGGGCCAGATATATTCGCTGGCACCTGCGTGTGTTTTCTACGCATCTCGCTCTCATCAACGTGTCAGTAGTGTACTATTAGCGTAAGCAAGAAGTACTGATAGTAACGAAAACTCTAACGAATATGACAGTGTAAGGGTCTCCCCAAACATATCGACGCGGAATCCGCTTTCTCCGACCAAAAATCGCTCGTTAGTATGAAAACGCTTACGCGTCCTCATCGCTGAACGCAGCCGTACGCATGTTCATACCAACGAGCGATTCTATACATTATGTGGCCAGGGAGTCGATTTTTGAATTCGGCGATTTCGGCCATTCGATTTCGTGAAATTCGTTCAATAATAGCGACTTAATCGAAAACGAGTGGTCATTACCAGTAGTTTTTAACTCCCGACGCAAAAACGAAGGGGTGTTTTAAGTTTGACGTGTCTGTCTGTGTGTATGTCTGTCTGTTTGTCTGTCTGTCTGTCTGTGTGTGTGTCTGTCTGTGGCATCGTAGCTCTCCAACGGATGAACCGATTTTGATTTAGTTTTTTTTTGTCTGAAAGCTGAGTTAGTCGGGAGTGTTCTTAGTGTCACAGTTTCGTTTTCTTTCAACCCCTTATTTGCCAAGAGTGGCACTGCAGCTTTAGTAGTTTCATGTGTTCTGCCTACCCCTTTATGGGATACAGGCGTGAGTATGTATGTATGTATTAATTTTGTGGTTAGGTTATAAAATTACTAGCCGTTTTTCAAAAATAGCATTAGGTCGTTTTCCACAGACTTTCGAACGGCGAATTCGAGCGTTCGAAATTCAAAAATCAATCCCCAGAGCCGATTCCGCGTCGTTACGTTTAGGAAAACCCATGGTAAAACAAAAACTTACGGTAAGGTAACGCTTACCTAATAGTATTTTATGCAACTGGTGGTTAAAAGAGGTCAAAAAAGGTGAGTGGCGTGGGTAACAATTTGAGGCGAAGCCGAAAATTGTTATTAAGACGCCACGAGTATTTTTTGACTCAGTTAAACACCGTTGCATACAATACTTTTTCTACGACCATGCACATACTTTTGAATAGTTTTCTAGAATAACTTTCGTGAAATTCGCACTGTTTCCTACAAGTATTTTGACTTGTCCTCTGCAATGTTTCTGCACTCACCCTGTCGCTCGCACTCCCCCGCGCCGCCGCCCGCCCCCGGCCGGCGCCCCGCGGCCCGCTATATCCCTTAACGGCTACCTAACAATGCTGTAAGAGCTATATCGTATGCGTGGGTACGCGGGGCGCCGGCCGGGGGCGGGCATCTTTTATGTAGGGTTTTAACGATCTATGCACGACACGGTAAGTGACGAATAACAACACGGGAGTAGAAAAAGGATTTAAAACCATCAACATTGGAGTTTAAATGCTTTTAAAAAGAAAAGTTACATAATGTGCTATAAATTCCAATAAGGGGTTGATAAAAGTCCATTAATCCCGGGGTAAGGGCGGGAATTAAAAACGAATACAGAATAATGGCCTAAGTTCCGCCACACACGGAGCAATTTAGGCCCGCCGCAAACACCGAGGTAATATCAATCCGATTTTCATAAAGGCTGTTATTGGAGAAAATGCTTAGGAATGTGCGTTATCATTGGACGAAACATACAGAGATTTGGGAAATCAATTACGTACTTTATTTATATTTCGAGAGGCTGGCAATTCCGTTTTCTTTCAACCACTTCATTCCCATGACCATGAGTGGAAGCTTGAGTACTCACATGTGCTCTGCCTACCCCTTTATGGGATACAGGCATGATTGTATCTGATATATCGCTTAGGCTCTCGTATACTTAGACATGGATCCGAGCGTTTGAATTTGGACCTTTAAATGTCAAGGTCAGTTCATCAATGATCAAAATTGACAGGCCGTATACGAGGGGTTGACTCTCAATGAGAGTGTTTCTGTGTATTAGCTTTTATTCCTTTATTTATATTATATTATGTGGCTTTCTAATACAGAAGGGTCCTTGTCATTCAGGTGCATGTCTTGTGTGCAATAAAGACTTTTTCTCAAACATGCAATGAAATATTGTCTTTACGTTCCTTAAAATGGGCTGGGAAGTATCGCTTTTTAGGCGCAACATCTCGAGAGGACTGTAAAGGGATTTTATATTATTTTTCAGGCCTAGGCCTGCAAAGTAACTTTTTTTTATAAAATATTGTCCTTTAGAGCATTTTTTATTTATTTCATAGTATGTTTGAGAAAAGCACTATACAAGCCTCGGCGTGAAAACGGATTCCCGGCCTCGTATCCTTATCCGGTATATCTATATACCCACTTGGCCGGAAATCCTCATTTTCCCGGCCTTTGATGTAATGTACTATTTATGAGAATTTCTGTTGGAATGTAGATGGGAAAGTTCCATTGCTCCTGATTCCTGAGGGTGAGGACCTTCAGAAGCCTTGAATTACAAGTACCCTTCTGTAACGGAAAGCCCCACACATATGTGCGTGTGTGGCCTAGTTTCATTCAGGTAAAGTAAACAAACTACCCCCAATCGTGACAATTGCGCGTCAATCACAAAAATAAAACAATTCATTCGAGTAAGTATTACAGTTTTTTCTTAATCTGGCAATAAAAAATATCCGCCATTTTTTTTAAAGGCCAAAATAATGTTGCCAGGGTTGCCTAAATTAAAATCAACAAGAAGAAAAAAAGACTGTTACCCTTGGAATTAGGTCCACAATTCACCCAAATTCTGCATCATCTACATTTAGATTAGTTACGTTACAATTACTTTTCATAGGCTGGGAGACGTGATTGTTTTTTCAACTTTATTTCGTCAATCCTTTTGCGTTGTTATAAGTCTAAATTATATTATTTATTATAGACTTTTACATAGCAACATACACAAAGATGACATAAATATAATATATTGTGACATTTTTCGAAGGCTTAGATATTTTGATGGTACGTGAACAGTTATTTACTGGCTAGCTCAATAAACTTCCAACAACCATACAAGTTTCCTGTTCTTAATCTGAAAAACTCGTTGTAAACTAATATGCCCCAATTTAGAATGAACTTATTTCAGAAACATGAAATAAATGCTACTTCATTTAAATCAATTATAACAAACTAGTTGTATGGACTGGACTTACTATATACATATGTAGTAATATGTATTAGTAATGCACATTGGGTTTTTTAAGGTTAAACTATTGTCGCACAGTTCAAGTTCTATATTGAACAAATAACGTATTGAAAAGAATTAACGTACAGCTCCCGCCCTAGCCAATAGACCCTTACCCCTTTGTTCCTCCACCCTAATTTTACAGCGCCTTATCACGACATTCGATGGTATCGCGGCTTGTTTACGGGCGCATAAACGTCTCACACTATTGGGTGCTCGATGGGTCACTGATTATGCATAATACTTTATAAGGCTACAATAGGCAATACATTTGTTAAGCAAATCACGCGAGAAAGCGTGAATGTGTGTTTCAAAGTCCCGTGCAAGATGTGTAGTCGCGCTTCAAGTGTGGACTGGCGCTCGAGAACACGACTATGCTGGACGTGGACAGTCAGATGTGCTGGCAGTAACTATCGGCAAAATCAAAATTCGAACGGTTCTAGGTAACGCCACGCAATCAATTTTGACGACCGTATCCTAGCCTAGGAACTGGGTTCATACAAAGGGTTGATATAGATAATTGTGTATCTTCACCTAGACCACATAATATGTGTCAGTTTGTCCCCAAATATGTATGTACTTAGATTAAATGCTTTTAAAACACGGTCATAGATAGAATGACTACTAATACATAGTGATTATAATTAATGACTGATTAAATTCCTTGCTAAGCTGCCTTTTTACTGAGACGAAGATGATAGACACGTTTTGAGAGCATTGGTTCCAATCCATCAAAGCGGAGAAGGATCACAATCATCGAGCTGTGGGATAGGTACCTACTACCTATGTTGCAAGAATTGGGTACCTGATTCGGATTCGTCGAAATTCAGGTTGCCACTTGTGGTCTAGTTCAAGGACGACAGTAATTCAATTATAATATAAAAACACCGGTCTTTCGTCTCTTCTACAGAGAACTTGGACAGATTGACATTTTTATTGACAGAATAACATTTTAGATATATGGAGGGTAAAGTTAAAAGGTTTTATTCTTTGGTCTAACGCAGTTAAAAGGTAAACTATTATTTTATCAAATCTGTCTACGCAAAATATGCTCCGTGTGCAAGCACACCAGTTTTTTCATGTTTTCATGGTAGTTTTTGAAACGAATTTTGTGGAGACATTTCGTACATAAATAAACAAAACTCTTGGTCATTACAATTACAAATTGACACCAATTTATTCCAGTATTCACGTAATAGACTGTCAGTACGTCAATTCAGGTTTCAATTGCGAATTCGCCCCGCGCTCCCGGCGTTTTCGACTGATATGTGTGAAGGGTGAAGTTTATAATGGCTCCTGTTTTTAAGAATGATGTAGTAAATAGATTGCTTAACGTGAGACTGGACGATGGTGGAAATGGAGACGAGGTTCCGCCGCAGAACATGCTGCCTTCTAACCAGCAGGCGAGGCAAGGCAGCAACGCGCCTGACGAAGAAAGTGGGCCGTCTTGCGAACCGATCGCATCGTCGTCTGCGTCGTCTGTAAGTTCCATATAAGTAATGACTGATTTTTTTTCCTGGTAATCTAGTCAAGGACAATTACCAGATGTTCGTCATAGCAGTTTCGTCAATATAAGCTTCGTAGAAACGCTAATGATTCTACCGGCTGACAAGAATACAAGAGCTTTTGTTAGAAAAAGGCATAATAAAATACAGGTATTGGCATTTCAAATGAGATCAGCTCGAAACGATCTAAATATATTACTAACGTTCCAAATATGTATATAGATTTTGTGCTTTCACTGTACTGTCAAAACGTACAACAACCTAATCTGATAAAGTAAGACGTAAAATGGATCATCTCAATCTATCAAATGTCTGGACATTAAGACCATTTCGAACTTAGGTACATTGTTTTCATATTTTCTTGACAATCGCCCGTACCATGTTTCACCCGCAGCAATAAAAGAAAGAACAAGTACGAGTGAAATGCATACGTATGACAACAAACAGATATCATCCATACTATACTATACTATACTATAAATGGGAAAGTGTGTGTGTCTGTTTGTCCGTCTTTTACGGCAAAACGGAGCGACGAATTGTCGTGATTTTTTAAGTGGAGATACTTGAAGGGACGGAGAGTGACAAAGGCTACTTTTTTTCTCTTTCTAACACGAGCGAAGCCACGGGCAAAAGCTAGTTTAGATATAAAACTTCATTTGAATTGGTTTCAAGCTCTTAATATAAACGAGAGGCTTCACTATCTTCTGACGTCAACGTCACGTCGACCTCAAACGCGCGGCAAGTCACGTACGATCTTGATTCCATTACAGGTACATTCTAAATACGTATTCGGATAATTGGAACATGTCTGAACGTCCTTCAATGAGATACCATGACTAGAGTTTGCATTATCCGGCGGATTTTTAATATTCGAATAATTCGGATAATACAATTTTTATTATTCGAATATTCGAATAATTCGGATAATTTCGGATAATTTATTAAATGGAACAAAATTAATGTTACAGGTGCGTATAAGCGTGGAATTGATAACGGCTGAGATAGATGAGCGCCATAATGCGAAATTTACCTACATTTTTATTTATTTTTTGCATAAATCATCAAACTGTAGAAATTAAAACACACCTTGCTCTCTATCTTTAGTTCTATGATTAGAATCTTGCAATCAGATGGTGAGCTGTCGATATAAGACAGTTAGTAGTAGTGATTAGTTAGGTGTTAGATACGAGAAGTTTTTCTTACAACACCTTTACCTTGAAAATGGATGGTAGAGAGGATGGCTTGTGTAGAGTGGAACGTTAGACAACATCATTGGATATGATGATGGTTATAGGCGATACAGCGTTGTCATATTATCCGTTCCGATATCGGATATAGGAAGGATGTCAAAGGCAAAAATCAAAGATGGCGCCTTGAATGATTTCGAGAATGTATAGGAGTCGGTCCTTCGCTCGATCGGATCGGATACTCATCTTAAATCTGCGGGGCCCTTCCGGATACACTTCGACCCATCGGGATCTTTTGTGCAATTACCCCCTTAGATCTTAATATCCTTCAGCTATTCAGGAGCTTCTCGACCATCTCCACGTATCGGATGATGAGGCTCATGGGTAGCTCTCTGATGTCCTTTGGTACTAGGTAGCCTGCTCCAAAGTTCTTCATTCTTTTTCTGGCGAGGGCGTGACATTCACACATTAGATGTCTGACGGTCTCTTCCTCTTCGCCGCACATGCGACAATCTGTGTAGTCAGCGTGTCCCATCTTGGCCAACATTCCTTTGATCCCGTAATGGCCTGTGAACACCCCCGTTATAATTTGGAGTTGTCTTTTGCCTAGCTTTCCTAGCTTTTTGCTCCATCCAGATTCTACCCTCCGCATAAAGAGCTTTGAATGCTTCAGACCTACCAGGGCATCCCACTCTTTTTGGTGATTAGCCTTTGTATGGTCCTTCATAGCCGTTTTAATGGTTCCTTGTGACGTTGTCTTCAGACCTGGCCTTGGCAAGTTCATCAGCATTTTCATTGCCAATGAAGCCTTCGTGCCCCGGTATCCATACCAGTCGCACCTTGTTTTGCCTTCCAAGCTTGTTAAGAGCTTGGATGCCGTTTAATACCAGTCAAGAGTCACCTCTGGGTGATGTGAAGGCTTTGAGTGCCGCCTTACTGTCGCTGAGTATATAGATATTCTTTCTTGGGTTTGTCTAACTATATTCTTATGTACAAAGGTAATTATTGCATATGTCTCGGCTTAAAAGACAGTGGCATAATTGCCCATGCCCGTACTACCACAGTAGTCACTAGTCATTTGCACAAATGCCTACGCCCGTACCAGATGCCATCTTGGACCGGATCGGATACTTAATATAAAAAGTTGAAAACTCTTTTCGTAATAGGCTCTAAACAAAAGCGTCCTGGTTAGGGTCTTAGAATAGTCGGTTAGGGTCTTAGTTCAAAACAGAATAACCAAAAAAAGAGAAGACCAATTAGTCGAAGACACTTCCTATCCAGGTGTGGATCATTTTAGACCTTAGTTGCACAGTGGCTGGTACCAAAGTACCAATGGAAGGGGAGAGGTGATAAATAAGTAAGTACGTAACAAATTCTTTATTGTACCACCAACATAAAATATACAAGACATAAAATTTAAAAAAATGAAGAAGGAGGAGGTACAAAGGCGAACTTATTTAAATATTCAAATCCAAAACGCCTCAAATTGCTCGGCAGCGATTTGATGGGTTTTAGTTTCCAAGCTGATCAGTAGATCGACTAAGATTTCAAAGTATAAGTATTAATTAGACCGTTTTTTGTGTATGAATGTAACTAAGGACTTAAAAGGAAAATACCTTATATTTCTTAGTGAAGTGGAGGGAATTCTGGCGTACTAAATTGCCATGGAACTGATAACAGCTAAATTCGGAGTGAGGCGCTAAATTTCAATTTCAAAAAAACAAGGGACCAAGGGAAGGGAAGTTGAAGATAAATAGGTGTTAACTTGTTAGCAATAACATTGTCCGTATTAAGAATTGATCGAAATTGGTTTCAGTGACGTCTATCTATTAAATATATTAGTTATAAATAAAAAATAATGTTTATAGAAATTATCCGTTTATCCGGATAATTTCACTTGGATTATTCGAATATTTTCGGATAAAAATATTGGCGGATATTCGAATAATTCGGATATTCGAATATCCGGATTGCAAACCCTAACCATGACAGTGAAAGTATGTAAATGTAATCAGCGGAGTAACCTTCCCCGGCGGAAAGGACCCTAATATTTAACGGGGCTGTAAATAGACTGTTAGGGGCATGCTAACACGCAAACCGGTAAGTTTAGTAAACACAATAGATGAGACCGAGTGAAGATGAATTTTTAACCCCCGACGCAAAAACGACGGGGTGTTATAAGTTTGACGTGCCTGTCTGTCTGTCTGTCTGTCTGTCTGTGTGTGTGTGTCTGTCTGTGGCATCGTAGCTCCCGAACGGATGAACCGATTTAGATTTAGTTTTTTTTTGTCTGAAAGCTGAGTTAATCGGGAGTGTTCTTAGCCATGTTTCATGAAAATCGGTCCATAACGTCGCGGTCGGGGGTTTTCTCAAAATTTTAATTTTGTGGTTAGGTTATAATGTCTAAGTGCGTTTTCACATTATCCGATCCGATATCGGATGTCGGACCGATATCCCATACATTACAGGCGCCATCTTGGATTTTTTCTATTGAAATCCTTCCGACATCCGATATCGGATCGGATAATGTGAAAACGGCCTAACATACATTGTTGCTTTGAGTGAGTATTTGAGATGATTTATTTGACTAGGCAGGCAAGCATGGTCGCGCGATAAATGATAAAAATTCAGGCCGTCCGGATCGCACTATTCCTAAGTGCGATAGAGACATACTATCGGTGCTGGTGAATCGAAAAATGACACTACTGGACCATTTTTTATGTAATTTTAGATCGAGCGATTATGTACAGCCGCCGATGGCGCCGATTATATACGGATGGAGAGACATGTCACATGAAAACTCTGATCAAAGCTTAGCCTACACATTGTACACACATGTCATAAGTGACACACATCGACGTCCTTAGCAGCAACTATAAATAATTCTGTGACCGACGCTTCCGTATGAAACAATATGAATATTGTATGTAGACGTTAACACAATGGAACAGGGTTTACACGAACAGTGTGTCATCGATGTCTGTCTGTTAATATCTAATGTATATTGTACATTTGTCATTCCATTTGAGTATTCAACTAGTGGGCAATTGTTGCATTTGTGAGCGATTTGGTGATGAATGAAAGTTTCATTAAGGTAATTTTATCGGACATTGTAATACGTTTGACTATTGATTTACTTCTTCAAATGAAATCAATCAAAACACAAATGAACCGGAGGTCTATTCGAATCAACGAATTGATAGGTTTTGATGTAGCTACAACGAAGTACGAATACAGACAGTGACAAACAAAAGTCATAAGTATTGTTAAGAAATAGGCACATAAAACTGTATTTAAGAACTAAGGGAATTAGCTACGTAAAAATACCATAGGAAAAGTAACAAACTTTACTTGAAAACATCAAGCATAATGGTAACCTACTGTTTGAAATACAATCATTATAAAATAGGTGTGAATCACACAACATTCCCAAAACAATTCTAAAACGTTCCAAAAAAGTCCGTTAAAGTCCGCCATCTTAAGATTTGAATTCAAAAGGACAGGTCCAACCCCCTCTATTGTTCCATTTTCAAATAGAAAAAGGCACCTGATCGTGAGAATATGCGGGTAGCGGTTCATAGAAGAGGGTAAGTTTAAGATATTTTGGGGTTCGGCTAGTGAATAGTTTAATGTTTGTAGACTATGGCGTCAATTGCTTTTTGGTTTTGAATGCAGGATACTGGTGGTGATTTGACGATGTATAAATAACGTAGGCAGATAAACTTTGAATAATTTTTACTTAGATTTCTTCAATACATGCAGGTTGATATAATTAACTTATTACTTAATTACACCATTTTGAGATTAAGTAAGGGTGCAAGTATGTGAGCGCGCGTTGACAGCGAACGGCGAAGAGTGACATGCAAATTAGATGCGGCTGCGTCCCGCGCGCGGTGCATTCCCCTCGGATGCTCGTGAGATTAGGGTTCCTTAACATGCCCCCCGGCGTTGAAAGTCCTGCTTTCAACAGGATCGTCATCTAGTGGAAGAGGGCAGATACGATTGAAGGCTCTTCTAATGATGCCTCGACTTGTTTGGATATCGGCGACTCTGGATACTCCGTCGATTCCTGGATGAACACGCACGATACGTCCAAGACTCCATTTTAAAGGTGGAACAGCGTCTTCTTTAATAATGACCATCGTTCCTGTGTCGAGGTGTCCTTTGCATGACCTCCATTTTGTTTTTTGCTGCAACTCAGAGACATATTCCTTATGCCATCTCGTCCAGAAGTGCTGGTGGATTTGCTCAATGCGATCCCATCGCTGTAGTCTGGTCGGATTTATGTTCTCTAGTGGAGGAACTGGCAGAGCGGTAAGAGGACGTCCGACCAAAAAGTGACCTGGCGTTAATGGATGAAGATCAGAAGGATCTGAAGACATTGGTGATAGAGGTCGTGAGTTAAGCGTAGCTTCAATTTTGACTAGAACCGTGTAAAGTTCCTCAAACGTGAGGTGGGAATCGCCTACAACTCTAGTTAAATGGTATTTAAAAGACTTAACTCCAGCCTCCCATAGCCCTCCAAAATGTGGTGCGTAGGCTGGAATGAATTTAAAATCAACGAATTCATTCGCCATAAACTCAGAAATGGAGGATGAGTTTTGTTTTAGAAATGCGTTAAGTTCATTTTTGGCCCCGACGAACTGAGTGCCATTGTCTGAAAAAATGGTGGCAGGTTTTCCGCGACGCGCAATAAACCTGTGTAAGGCAGCAATGTATGCCTCCTTTGTCAAACTTGTGACCAACTCGAGGTGCAGACACTTAGTGGTGAAACACACAAACACTACGACATAGACCTTTATAAGTTTGCATCCGCGTCCTCTACGGTCAGCAGCGAGAAGTGGTCCCGCGTAATCTACACCCGTGGTTTGGAAAACATAACCTGGATTGAGGCGCTGCTCAGGCAAATGACCCATTATAGGGCTGACTGTTTGAGCCCGTAGCTTGAAACACCTCAGGCATTTGTGTGCGACAGATCTGGCTAAATTGCGACCGCCAATGGGCCAAAACTCATCTTTAATTGATGATAACAACAATTGGGGTCCAGCATGCAATAAACGAATATGTTCTTCAACGAAAATAAGACGTGTCAATGTGTGTTTAGCTGAAAGCAATACTGGGTGTTTTTTGTTGAATTGAAATTGTGAATTGTTTAATCTGCCGCCTACTCTGATTAACTCTGCTTCATCAATGAATGGTGATAAAGATAGAAGTTTGTTTTTATTAGATAATGGTTGTTTTTTGACTAACTGATCGTATTCTTGAAATGATTGCCTTTGAGACCATTTTAAGAGTAAAGTGAATGAATTTTGTAGTTCAATTGTGGTGAGTGGTCCAGACCTTTTATTAATTTTATTTTTACAATTATAAATGAAACGCAATGCATATGCAAGTGCTCTTTTCAGTTTTAGTAATTTAGAAAATCTTTTGTAATCAATTAATTCGTTATTTAAATCTAAAGAGACTGCTGTAGCTGTTACCATTTCTGGGATTTCGAAATTGTTTTTTACGAAGTTACTTGTAGGCCAATTAGATTCATCTTCTTTTAGAAAATCTGGTCCATTCCACCACATGGACAAATTGGGTAATTCTGACATGTTCACTCCGCGAGATAACATGTCTGCTGGATTTAGAGCTGTTGGCACATGGCGCCATTCGTGATTAGCAGTGAGCTCTTGAACTTCAGCAACACGATTTTTAACGAATTGTTTTAATTTATTAGGCTGAGTTTGGAGCCAACCTAAAACGATAGATGAGTCAGTCCAGAGAATGCATCTTTTCACTGGCAGACGAATAGATTTGAGTACTTTCTCAGTCAGACGTGCAGCAACAAGGGCACCGCACAATTCTAAACGCGGAATTGTTGTAGGTTTTAAAGGCGTGACCTTACTTTTTGCACATAGCAAGTTAATCTCCACTTGTCCGTTACATTCCGACCTAACGTACAAGCATGAGCCGTATGCGTCCTGAGACGAATCACAAAAAGTGTGAATTTCAATCACACTATTTGGATCGCCATTGATGACACAGCGCGGAATTTTTAAATCAAGTACATGATGTAAATCAGATTGAAACTTGTGCCATAAATTTACAATATTTGAAGGTAAAGGATCGTCCCAATTACATTTTAATAACCAAAGTTTCTGTAACATGATTTTAGCTTGAATGACGCATACGCTTAATAGGCCAAGCGGATCATATATCTGTCCTATGGCGGACAGAATTGACCGTTTGGTTGGATTTTGCTTAACGGTTTGCTTTATTGAATAATATAATGTGTCATCACGTGGTGAACAACCCAGGCCCAGGGTGTTTGATGAATTTGATGACCCTTGGTCGCCGAGGTTCAATGCCTGACATGAATCTGACTGAGAGAGTTCTATATTGGATCTGATTTTGCGGAGATTGAAACAACCTGTGGACAGAACTTTGCAAACGCCTTCTTTTATTTTTATCAATTGCTCCTTTGTGTGAGCACCTGTGACCAAATCGTCGACATAAAAGTCGTCACTAATAATTTGGGCTAATTGTGGATCTGAACATTCTAATGCAAGTTGTTTCAAGCACCTGATGGCAAGAAATGGCGCTGATGCTGTCCCATACGTGACTGTATTCAATCTGTATATTTTTAATTCTTTAGTGGGATCATCACGCCATATAATTTGTTGTAAATGTCTTTGATTGTCATGAACTAAAACTTGCCGGTACATCTTTTCGATGTCCCCGGTCAAGACGTATGGATAGTGTCTGAATCGCAAAAGAATCGATAATAAATCGCTCTGTATCGTGGGTCCGACCATTTGGAGGTCATTGTATGAAACTCCCGATGTTGTGGCAGCACTGCCATTGAAGACAGCACGAAGCTTCGTAGTAGAGCTTTCGCGTAAAATACCATGGTGTGGCAAATAATATGGATGTGTGTTTGTTTTTGTGTCATCTGATTTCGCCTCAGACATGTGTCCTAATTCTATATATTCAGACATAAAGTCTGTGTACATTTGTTTTAACAGTGGTTGTTTGTCTAGCCTACGCTCAAGCGATAGGAAGCACTGTTTAGCACGATTGAATGAGTCACCTAAGCAAGACTCTGGTTTCTTGAGAGGGACCGCGACGGAGAATCGCCCATCTGGCATTCGAGTAAAGTTCTCCACGAAATTCTGTTCACATAAACGCTCTTCTACAGAATACACTTGCTTTGAGCTGTCCGACACCTCCTCAAGACACCAGAATTTAGCTAACTGTTCTTGTACTGTATTGTTCGCGATCAGATTACAATGTATAGGTTCAACTGAATGTGTATTTTTGTGATTGAGCCCTCTGGTAGGCCCGCCAACTATGTAACCGAGCTTTGTATTTTGTAATATTGGATAACCGGTACCCAAACCAATTTGATCCTGTTCAAGCAGCTCCCAGAATATTTCAGAGCCCAATAGAATATCTATGTCCGACGGGTTGTCGTATTCTGGGTCTGCCAGTATCACATGTTTAGGTATATTTAGTTTAGGTACAGGTGATTTTAGAGTCACAATTTTTGGAACAACGTAGAATGTTAGTTCGGCTTTAAATTGGCTAGTTCTCGATTCGATTGTTGCATTGCACCTTTTAGTGATGTGTGACAAGAGTTGTTCATTCAACCCAGTAATGGATGATTGTAAATCTGTATGTTTAATTTGCAATTTACGTAACAAGGAATCCGTCATGAAGCAAGACTCGCTACCATTATCAATAAAGGCTCTTACTTCATGGCGGTGGTTGTCCTTGTCGTACATATGGATCACGGCAGTTGAGAGTACGCCTCGCCCTGTTGGCTTGAAGGAGTGTGCTGTCGCACCCACAACTGATGGCTCAGATGATCCTGACTCTGTATCTGTATGAAGTACTGAATTGTGTTTTTGTGAGCATTTCATGCATGGGCCCAATCTGCAAACGCGAGCCTGATGACCGGGGCGGAGGCAGTTTTCACATAACTTGAACCTCTTAACCGATTCTGCTCTCTCGTTGACAGGTTGTCCTAGAAACTGCTCACACCTATAAATGCGATGATTTTGCTTGCACAAGGGGCAGCTGTATCTATATGTTGTATATTTTGGTTCTGGTGAACCAGTGACTGCTGCGAGACTCTTGACGTACTCGGCAGATTTGTGTCGGTCAGCTCTGGCGCTGACACTTGTGTTTGTGTTGTTATTACTCATGTGTAACGTTTCAAGTAAATCGGCTCTGTTTTTTAAGAATGTCATGAAATCGTGTAACTTAATACCTTTTAAATCGGATTTATGCTCTTCCCATTCCCTCAATGTCCTCGAATCTAATTTTGTACTCATAATATAAATGATGAGAGTGTCCCATGAAGTGGTGGGCTCTCCTAGAGTCTCTAAGGCTCTTAAGTTTTTAGTAAAAGTGTCTATTATTTTACGAATTGATTGATATGACTCTTTTTTGTTTTGTTCTAAAGAGAACAGCGCTTGGATATGATTTTGAATTAGTATACGCTTATTGTCAAACCTGTCGCACAACAAATCCCACGCGATTCTATAATTACGAGCTGAAAACTCTATGGATTTGATTACCTGCGCAGCGGCTCCCTCCAGGGATGCCCTTAAGTAATGAAACTTCTGTATATCCGAGATCGCCGTGTGTTCATGTATCAAGGACACGAACAAATCGTGAAACTCTAACCACTCCTCGTACTGACCGCTGAACTTTGGGATCTGGATCGTCGGTAATTTAATTCCACGAGTGCTTGTGTGTCCCACCTTGGTACTCGAGCGTGCATGCTCCTCACCTGAAACGTACGAGGCACTGGAAGAATTATCGTTATCATCATTTTTGACAGGTTTATTGGCGTTTAAGATCTCCTGCGCAAGGGCAATATTCGCGTAAAATAAATCTTCAAACTCTGTGCGGGCGGCGGTGTGAACGGCCAAATCATTTTCATCAACTAAAATATCAATCTCAGATTGAATTTCCTCAAATTGTGCATAAAGTGCGTCCATTCTACTTAAACGCGCTTGTAATTCAATCACTTGTAATGACGACAACGAATCTAATTTTTCAACATAATTGATGAAATTGGTTAGCCTCCCCTTAACTGCACCACGCTTACGTATTAAATCTTTTAAGTCCGACATTGTGTAGGGCTATGGGAATATAGGATAAATTCCGTTACTTGTATAAAACCTTAAATAAATGATCTTAAAATTGTATATGAATTGCAATTAACTTGTATATAAATTGTATATATGAATTGAATTGTATAAATGAATTGATTTCAATATGATAATAAAATGTATATAATTTGATTCATTAAAATACTTTGTATAAGTCTTAAACATGTAAACAAATCCAATTTCATTTCATTTCGCATTAAATTCCTAATGAGTTCATGGTTACGTCACTTGTTTACGCAAAAATGCAACGCGCATTAAGTCGAAACTCGCTCAGCTGCGGCCGCCGGCCGGCTAGTAACAGTGCTCCTGGAGATAACTACCTATGCAACTATGCGATAAACAACTAATGATTTTAAAGTTATGAATTATTTGCACGATATATTAATGAATTACGATTTTAAGTTTGATTTTTAATGAAAATGTATGTAATAGTATGCAGTAATGTATTAAATGTTTTGCATACGTATACGTACCTACCTAACGCTAAGTTTTACTTTTATTTGCACTAAATAATTGTAATTGGTAGAAATAAATGGTTTACATACCTATTTAACGCCTTAATGGTAACAATTTGGAAAGAACTCACTCTTAACCACTCGTTTCGGCCTTAAACTTTAAATTTCACTTTGATTTCGACCAATCCTTTGTATAATTGCTAATTTCTTGTTTGATGATTGCACTTTAGGTAGGTAAATGTGTTGTGTTGACTCTTCGGCTCAGCTGGTTCAAACGTCCTGGATATCTCACTTAGGGCTTGATTCTTGTATATTCGGCTCGATGAAGGACCATGTAGACTATGGCGTCAATTGCTTTTTGGTTTTGAATGCAGGATACTGGTGGTGATTTGACGATGTATAAATAACGTAGGCAGATAAACTTTGAATAATTTTTACTTAGATTTCTTCAATACATGCAGGTTGATATAATTAACTTATTACTTAATTACACCATTTTGAGATTAAGTAAGGGTGCAAGTATGTGAGCGCGCGTTGACAGCGAACGGCGAAGAGTGACATGCAAATTAGATGCGGCTGCGTCCCGCGCGCGGTGCATTCCCCTCGGATGCTCGTGAGATTAGGGTTCCTTAACAATGTTCTTAACGGTTAACTCAAGATATGGATACGTCTATTCAGTTTTGTCGCACGGCCATTGTTGTTTAATCTTAATTTGTTTTATTCGTGAGAAAAAGTCATGCGAAACGCACTGTTTACTATTCTGTTGGTTATAGTTACGTTAGTTGTGAAATTTTATGGTACGCAGATCACGTCTCCGAAGTCTTGATTTTTTTTTAGTTCTTTTAGAAGATACAATATTGTTAGAGGAAACCAAAATAATAAACTATTTATTGCATTTTCTCAAATAACAACTTTTGCTTCCTAGAAACAGATTGATTTAAAACGACAAGAAACTAATGCAATAGAGTAGGTATACTTTAGTGCCGAAGATATTTCATCCCCTAAAAGAGTGAATTTCCACGCAGACCAAGTCCTAAGGTCGTAGACATTTTCCTTAAGGAACCATCGAATTAGATAATATATACACTTATTTTTAAGGCAACATATTTGGTTTAAATTTTATCTGCATAAACACCTGCTCTTCAGCAATTATTTTTTTTATTTTTAACTGAAACTTGTTATTTACAACCTTTGTAGTACCTCCTTGTTTACATCCAAACTCCCGAAAACAAACAACCCACTCGTGCTGAAAGACCACTTGGCATGTAAGCTAACCCATTTTCCCGTGAATCAGTACGTCGGTAACTGAGTTACGTCATGCGACGTCAACGTAACGTAGTTACGCGTAATCTGGTTGTGACGTCGATACGTAATAACGTTAATATGGAATATTGCGGCGCAAAGGACGCGCCAAGTGGGCAATGAAGGGTATATTATTAAGTAAAACGGAACCTTATAAATTAAAAATACGTTTTTAAACTTATCTGGGACATTTGTTGTTTGGTAATCGTTGATGCTAGTCGCCGATCGAAACGCAGTCTGCTCTGTCTGCCAGTTCTGTGGCGCCAATACGGAAGAGCGATACAGATAGCTACGATAAAGACAATATCAGAAGAGTTTCGGCATTTGGCTACGTACCCTGTAAAGTTTAGCTAAAGTTAACATCAACGTGCAGCCGCGCCACATCTCGGACACTGGCGATCCAATATATGAAAGAAGCGCATTCCTAGCACACAGTCTAAGCTCGTGTAAGTGAACGCGTACTGTGCTTGTATGAGTGACATATGACAGGTCGACTGTTCGCGTTTTTGACAGGCGGTAACTGTGAGGTAACCGAGAGGGGGTGGGCGGCACTTTCAGCGGGGAGCGGGAGTGGCCATACTGTACGATAGTACTCTTTATTATACTGTGGCCGCGCACGCGGTTTCCGAAATAACCATTCTTGGTCTTGATCAGTGGTTGGCAAACTTTTTTTATGTAAGCCAATATTTGAAGAAACTTAAGAGGGCCAGATTTACATACAAAAAAATATTACAATGCTGATCACACACTATTGTAAAGGACCGGTGGGAGGACCGGACTGGCCCACGGGTAGCACTTTGCCCACCACTGGTCTTGATTATCAATTTGAACGCTGCACTAAAGTTATTACTTGGTCGACTTTGTAATAGGAACAGTGACAAAGATTGAAGTGACCATTACGGCTTATCTAAATGTATGAGGAATTTAAACAGCTACTTACGTTACGTCATCATCTAAAGTTTATCATGCCACGCAGTACAACTGTTCTACAATCTATATATTATGCTCCTACTTGGGATTTCAAAAGGCTTTTTAATTGTGTATTAACTGGAACTGTTTCGTCAAAATAAAACATTACCTTTGCAGCCAGGTGAAGTTTGCGCGACGTGCGTTAGAATGTTTCAAAAAGAGCACACGGCGCTGTTTTTACCAGTCCCTTGGTTCTTATTATAAGTAGCCCTATAAACGTCAGGTAAGTGGTAAGTTACTAGCATAAACAAGACGATTCAAAACGTTTTGTCAATATTTTCGATGGAGCTCCTTGGTGTCTTTTACTGCCCTACAACAGGCCGGCGCGAGTTATCATTCACAATTTTATTTTGATTTAGCCAAAGCAAGTTAGTTAAATGAGGTGGCACACTGAAAGGTTAGGACAGATGACATAGATGTCACCACTGCAAGTACGAAGTACAGATGTAGTGCGAATTGTTTTTTTTTTGTTTTTTCACGGAAACGTTCGTATTTGTCGTGCTAGTTCGATCAACATTATTACTTTTTGTACCGAGACAGACTGAAATAGCATGACAGTCTTCGTGAAAATACGAATGGATGTGATTTGACGCCTTTGACGGTAAACGTAAGCGGTTTATAGGGCACTATTTGGTGTCAAATGTTAGTTTGCTTCCTAATTCTCTTACTGGTAAGCTGTAGAACTCAGCGAACGTTCGTCGTCAAAAGGTCACAAATCGCATATCGTAACCTACATACATACGACGTTTTTACCATAACTAGCTCATGCATAAACCAATCGGACGCGACTGCGCGCCGTAACATGAATCGGGATCATTACTCATGGGGGATATTAATCATATTAATTACAGGTCTCAGCAAAAAGCGAGTGGCAATTTAATTGACGATTTGGTTGTAGATGTGACGGTACTGGGTGTCGGCACCTTCATTAGGGTATGTCATCAACGTCGCTTTGACGGTAAGAGTATATCACTTGTTTTCATGACATCTCGTGTGTAAAAAAATATATGTACGTCATAGGTGGACTGGCAAGTGAATAACTTGCCTTGAGTTATTTAATATTTATTGAATAGCTCCTGTCAGTTTTTTCATAGCAATTTTGCTTTCTGACATTTCGTACTTGGTATCTGTGTCAGGCACTTCGATATTTTATCCCATGTAAATGTACTACATATTAAGCGGGGTTTAAAGCCTTGCCAGTATTTGTGTAATAGAAAAAAAAAACATTGAGGTATGTAAAATACCACCGCTCCATTTGAACCTGGCGTTTATCTATATTTACAGGCACTTAGCTCTTTAAAGAAATGTAAGGCGCGGGACGAATAAGACTTCTTTGATGGTCATTGTGTTTTATGGAACGGAACTTTTAGATTTTTATATAGTAAATTATGTTTAAGCCACGTTTTCGATAAGATTTGTAATCAAAAAAACATTTAAACGTTTCTATTTGAGTTACTAAATTGTAAACATAACAGTAATACCGACGTACTTATGTTAGTAAAATTAGGTCGAATTTGACTACATCAACGTCAACGTGTCAAGTATAAATGGCAAGACAAGCTTGGCCAACCATTGTATGGGTCAATATAGTATAAACACACAGAAAAGGTCCAAACGGACTTCAGTCCTACTGCAATTTATGAGGAAACCGCTTGTTACACCACTGAACTCTTTCCATACAAACTACATTACATACTTATTCATGCTAAGAGTCTATATTTTTACTAAAATGTATCCTCAACTCCTTGTTACTTATAATATGTGAACATAGTCAAATGCGCACGTTCAAAGCGTACATCGCATAACCACCCTTGTTACTCTCCAGTTACAGTACACATTCCAAGACAACGAGGTACGGTCGAAAGTTAGTACATGTGCAAGTTAAACCCATTAATCAAATCGGGTGCGGAGCTAACTGAAATCTGAATAGCAAATTCGACGGTCTCTGTTTTTATCGAGCATGGTGATGAGCGGAGCGGGTAGCAGCGGGTAGCGTGGCATTAGGGTGCCTTTCCACCAATCATCTTAGTTGAACCCGTTCCCACCAGCGCTATGCTACATATATAGAATAATGAATATGATTGGTGGATATCAAACAACGTAGCGCATCTCTAGTGGAAAGGCACCCTTAGAGCCACCAGTATGCTGGTGTTTTTTTTTCACTGGGCGTAAGCGTGGGCGAAACCTTTTTGAACGCTAAAGCCTTATTCCAGTAATTTAGTATTTAGAGTAAATTACTAAAGTAACCCGGACATGCCTACAAAAATATATATTGTCTAAAAAACCTTCTCGGGCACCCCCGCCCGAGCGGTCCACTACGTTACAGCAGGCATAGTTTTTGAATCTGGATTTCCAGCTCGTGCGAAACGGACTCATTAATTTCCTTTAATGTTAAGTCCCCCGTGTGGGGGGGTTAAGAATTTCACCACCCTCTTTCTTCCCGTGGGTGTCGTATAAGTCGACTGTGGGCTGTGGGATATGGGTTAAATTGCGGTGTAGGCGAGAGGCTGCCAACCTGTCACTGCGATGTCACAATTTGGATTTCTTTCAACCCCCTTTTGCTAAGAGTGGCACTGAAACTTAGTGGTTCATATGCTCTGCCTACTCCTTTTTGGGATACAGCCGTGATTATATGTATGTATGTACAATGTGTGTATGTTAAGTGCGAATTCCTAGTATGCAGTTCAATACCTGTGTCACCAATGGGGAATGTTCACGAAATCCTATAAGTATGCTGCGCTCGCGATAGACTCCCGGCTTTAGCTAGTTCTTGTGGCCCGCCCCCCGCCCCGCGCCTCTTAGCACTAAGCCCGCTAAGTCATCACCAAGCTGTACTAATAACTATTTGAGTTTACAATCGAGAGGCGGCCCCGTAATCTGGATCCAGACTAGGTACGAATAGTTGATGGCTAGCTTTAAGACGATACGATACAAACAATTCTCCATACAAACACTCTCGACTATTTCCTCCCTGGTTTTTGAAGATAGAGCATTGATTTTTTCAACACAGATTATTACTATTTTTATCTGTGTCGGACCGTTTTGATTTTTTTTGCTATTTTTATTTTAAAAGACGCTAGAGCCAATCAAAAATTTCTAAAAACAGCCCTTTTCAATATGGCTCAAAAAACGGTGTGACACTCAAGATCGGTAACAATTAGCCAAAAAATCTAAACGGTCCGACACATATTATTTCATTGTTATTCAGATTCTCAAATTTCGTTCCGTTTAAATAAGTTTTGAAGGAGGAAACAGTCGAGAGCGGAACCTCGATTTTAAAGATTTTTTCGCAATATCTTATAACTGAGTTGTTCTTAATGGAGATTTTTTTTTCGATAATCTAGTTAATAACACTAGTATATTTAAATTTATTTTTAACAAGCAGAAACGTCTGCTAACGATTCTAAACATTTTTTATATTAAAGGAAAAAATCGGAAGCGTAAATTTTTCCATTTTTTCCTTTAATATAAAAAATGTTTAGAATCGTTAGCAGACGTTTCTGCTTGTTAAAAATAAATTTAGTATGGGTTAGCACATTGTTACTGGTGAATTCTCAATATAACTTGAGACTCCAGTGCCGTACAAGATGTAATAGTCTGTCGGTAGATGGCGCTAGACGTCACCCCAAGACGTGTGTACATAAGGAAAGGCATGGAAGGATTTGCGATGTCCGGCGCGGCTTCCGTAGCTCAATTGGTTAAGAGCCTTGCACGGATTGCAAATGATGCGGGTTCAAGTCCCGCCGGAAGCGTAAATTTTTCCATTTTTTCCTTTAATATAAAAAATGACTAGTATATTTAACTGAAATTCCCAAATTGAAAGGGGGACTCCTTTCCATTTTAGCATTTTCGTTCCGGTAGCGTCTTAAAGGATTTCATGTATGGGTTAATTGGAAACCTTCGGTAACCCAGACTGATAAACATTTAAATATACATATACCCAATTATACCCATGTATCGGATCTTGAGGGCTGTCGTCATGTGACGCAGGATTTAAGCTGAACTTACCTGAAACAATTAAAAGAGTTATTAATAAATAATTATGCCCTTTTGATCTAGGCCTAATTAGTCTAATTACATCCTAAAAAGAGTAGAAACTAAAAAGTGTCGTATATTGATTTTGAAGAGACGTTATTGCAAACCACTTAAAAATTTCTACTTTTTTGCCACACTGTAACCTAAGAACAGGTAAGATTATTGATTAAAAATGTTTAGGTTAGGTCATTATTTATTTATTTTATTTTTATTTACATATTTCAAAAAAACTTATGACTAATGTATGTATTACATTTTTTCTTTTCGCCAAACTGGAACCAGTTTGTTGGCGAATTGTCATGTAGTTCCACTGCAGTTGATCCCATAGTAGGTAAACGTTGCGCAATATTATTGCAGGTTACTAGATACCTACACTGTATTTTTTTTTAATTATAAAAATACCATTAAATTATGGTAGACGTCAAAAACTAGCAAGAAACGAAGCAAAGAAAATAAAACAACAACAACAATTAGGTACGAAGTTCACGCGAACAAACTGCTTAATATTAGATTCCCATCGGTAAGCTAAGGTTACATATGACGTCACTGTGAGAGAAGACAGTTATTTACACACTTAGGGTTACATAGGGTTTTTTTATAAAAGACTTTCGTTAGGGTTCCGTACATTAAAAAAACTATAAGGGTTCCTAGTTGACTACGGAACCCTAAAAAACGGTAGTCTAAGATCACTCGGTCATCTGTTTATGTATGCCAGCTTCTTACAAAGTACTAGACTAAAATTTTGTACATTGGGTACATGTGTAACTCATTCTCCCCAATTTGTAAAAAAGCTAATACGGGCGATTCTCTTAGCGATGGTGAGTATAGGACATAAAAAATGTAATTAGATAACTTTTACTTAACTTTCAAATAAAATAAAAAAATGCATACAAAATAATTCGGCAAGCAGTCACTCACGTTCTGTGACATTTTCATGGCAATATATTCTCCTAAAATCTAAATATTTTGTAGACCACGAGCCCCCAGCACTTTGCATTATATGTATTTATATTTTAACACGTTAGCTGCTGTAGTTGAAAGACCTTAAATAAACAAAATATGTTCAATTGCGGGTAAAGCTTGCAAGAGGAAGGTGTAAGTCACACCAAAGGTCACCTAAACCGACCATGTTAAATATGCATGGATGGACATTGAATACTCGTGTACCTATAGGTATAAAATTGGAACAGTGAAGTAATTAATTCATATACCGACATGTGTACAAAATGTGAAGGTTTGTGTTTATAATATAATCGCGTGGGGCTATTTGGATAACCTATATAATAAAGGAAGATGTGTGGTTTATTTTAAGTGCTGCTAATAAACATAAAGTGAATGGCTGGTGTTACTTTATAGGTGATGCTATCAATAAATGGCATTTTTGATGCTACTATAATTCAACGCCACTTAATAAATATTTACACGTCAGAAATAACACACAACGTGCATAAAAATAATAGTAAACTGAACAAATGACATAAAGTACAATCGTAAACTTCTGTTAAATCTGGTTTTAGATCCTAATCGAGTATACTTACGCCATATTGGGCAACAATATAGATGGTACCAAAAATCATGTGTCAATATTACTCATAAGTATTAATCTTGACATAAACTCAAGACATTCTTTGTCAAATTTACACATACATTGTTTATACGCAGCCGCAGACCCTTCCTCGCGTATTCTCGAAGTTATAATCTTATTATACCCACATGAAAACCACGCTATGTATTTTGAGATTATCTCGCATCTCATTCGCACTCATACCATAATGCATCGCTAGAAAGAGATTAGATTACCTTTACAATTAACATACCTAACCTCCAAATATATCTAGGCATTCGTAGACTTATCAAAAGTGATTAAGGCACAAAATGTAGTCATATTTCTGAAGTAGTCTGTAATGAGAAAATCGGGTCAAAAAGATTTGGAAACGATACTATTGTCTAGAGTTCAACGATGTAAGGCGTTGATATTACGCGATGCATTTGCTGCTAAAACATGTAGGCGTAGATTAAGACGAAGAATAATTATTACTTGTTGTTTTGAAAGAATATTGATTGCCTGATGTTTTTAATCTGAGGAATGAATTGTTAGAATTGTCTAAAGAGGCATTTCGAGGAAAACTTTTTCACTCGTTAGTTGAATACAAAACAGCGCGTGTAGGTTAGGTACTAATTTATGTTGTTTATTACCATAATCTTTGTATCTACATATTTATTTGTCTACTAGAACGACTAAATATGACAATTATGTCAGGTAGGTACAGGTGGTAGGTACATAGTTATTGATGTAGCTATCAAACTTAGTATGATTGTACCAGGTTTTTTTTATATTTTACTTCAAAGCTTTTGCTGTAAAATAATTACTTTATTAAATTTGAATTTATGATAATTATAAATTATAAGGCCTTCACCTGAGAGGGGTTCCTGTTACATACAAGTGTTAAGGAAATATAATTAGGTATATAATCAAACTAACCATTCTAATACCAGTAATTAAGCAAAATATAAATAAAACAAAACTGAAATGAATTATTCTACCTACTAACCACCTTAAAGTAATAATTAGTTATAGATATATAATATTTACAGCAGGCTTTTTATTTTTATTTTTATATATATTATATAAATCATAAATATTCTTCAACTAGCTTTTGCCCGCGGCTTCGCTCGCGTTAGAAAGAGACAAAAAGTAGCCTATGTCACTCTCCATCCCTTCAACTATCTCCACCTAAAAATCACATCAATTCGTCGCTCCGTTTTGCCGTGAAAGACGGACAAACAAACAGACACACACTCTTTCCCATTTATAATATTAGTTTATGGATATATCCTAGGGTTGCCCGGGGCAACGTCCTAAGGATGCTTGCGGCGGTTCCCCACATCACAGCTAGGCTCAGCCGTTGAGCAAAAAATGACCCGCTTGAAGGTCATCAGACACCCAGACAAGTTTATTGGAAATCTCCTTCACAAATGGCTTGGTGTCTGATGACCATGGCACAATTAATTAAATTATTAAAAACAAATTTAATTACAGGCGCAAGGCTCAATATACATTGTTTTGTAATACTACAATGCTATTGAAATTATTATTTTTTTCTATGAAATTTTCACCTCGTTGTGTACCTACCTACCCCGTTTCAATCTAATGAGAACTACACATATTTCGTTTCAATGTTATGCTGCAATCTTCAAGCTCACGCAAGCCAAAAAGAACACGATGTATACCTAATTGGCCATACAGGTTGCCAGTATCGCCCCAGGGCAGGGCCCAAGCTGCTTATCCCTTTTAAGTAATAGGCTCCTTCCGGACATCTTTTAAACGAATTAAATTATAAAAGGAAAAATGGCGCGTGTATCGAAAATATTTAAACCGATGTATGCCGGAAACTACGAGTCACGGAATAAACTTGAGAAGAATATAACCTAACCACGTAACCACAAAATTAAAGTTCTGAAAAAACCCCCGACCGCGACATAGTGGACCGATTTTCATGAAACATGGCTAAGAACACTCCCGACTAACTCAGCTTTCAAACAAAAAAAACTGAATCTAAATCGGTTTGTCGACACACACACAGACAGACAGACAAACACGTCAAACGTATAACACTCCGTCGTTTTTGGGGGGTTAAAAACAGGTCTATTTGTATATTTTTTTTAATTATAGTAAATTTTTATTGCTCTTAAGTTTGATTTGCATGGAAAATATGGTTTTAAAAGTTATTTTCTGGTTCATTTAAGTTAGGGTCCCCCCACATCTAGCGTCTCGCGAGCGTCGCGTCGGGCCAACTGTTATGGAAAAAGACGCCGCGTCGACGCGACGTCGACGCGGCGTCAGGCTTTGCCCATACAGTTGGGCCGACGCGACGCTCGCGAGACGCTAGATGTGGGGGGACCCTTAGTTAGTAATTTTTATACGCACTTTTCCCTTTCTAGTTTGTAGTAAGTAAACCAGACCCTTTAGCACAACTTGGCTTGTCGCGCGCGAGTCCATGCATCAAGCGCGACTTCAAGTATGGACTCAAGCGCGACAAGGCAAGTTGCGCTAGAGGGGCGGCTCCCCTCTTGCTTGCTTGAGTTACGATACGTTTCTTCGTTTATTTATTTATTATAAACAAATGACAATTTCATTTATAAAATTAAAAATAATCTATAATATTCTAATAACTAAATCATAACAAGCAGTATGAATTTGCTTACAATCTGTTTTGTAACGTCACTATGACATAGTTCTCCAGTGGCCTAGGGTTCCAATTGGTTGACTGTACAATTTCTAACAAATATAATTCGAATCATCACTTTTTCTAATAGAGTGACAGTGAATAATGTCTTAGAATTGTCCTTGACTGAAATCTACAAGGTCCAGTACGTTTTTTTGTAAGCCGTGCATTGTTCTGATTATACCGAGGCACCTTTTACTCACTCTAATGAGGCGCCACATCAGGCTGTTCCCATCGCTAATCTATAGTCCAACTTTGACCATTTTAACATAATGTCCGGATTATCACTCATTTACCTGGTTTAGATGGAAGAGCTTTCTTACTGAGGTAAGTTCGCTTTTGTAAATTTTATTTAAATATAAAGTGAATACTACTAACTACTATTATTCTCGGTAGATACCCATAATATGTAAAAGATAACTTTTAGAAAAAATGAGCAACAGCACAGAATCGCTGTGTTTACGTAGTTTTCATTTTCCAACAACTTACAACCAAAAAGGAACCAAACGACGAGACATGGAAATGATACATGGTAAAGGTATAAAAAGGACTACAAACGCTTTCTATAAAATATCCAGACAGAGACAGGTAAAAGGAGATTAAGTTATTCTCAACGGAGAATTGTAATCCTCATAAAGATCGACTCATACCTGCGGTAAGCGTACGATTGGAATATCCTAGTGCGTAGGTTTCATAACATTTATTTAACATTTGAACCGAGACTTTTTAAACACTCCCACAGCAAAAATTAAACCTTGTCTTTGTATAACTAAGAACTAAATTTGAAAGTGAGATTTAAAGACAAGTTATACGTTGTTAGGTAACCCGTAAGTGATGAACTAATTTCGATGCACGCTTTGAGATGGAATCTAGAAAGAGTATTATGGGGTCATTTAGTATCACAACTCACAATTTGGCCTACATTCACTTATTTTTGGTCGTTCTGAGTTTCTTACGCTTACTTCGGTTTAACATTAGTTATTTTGCCACTTATTTTGAATTTTATTTTTATGGTTTCTGGGTGATCAATTTTTTGACAATACCTACCTTAAAAAGGCTCATAGTGCTCCTACTTTTGGCGGGGGAGACATACGCAAACAAAAAAACATGAGACATTTTGTTTTTAAATTCCCTACATTTAAAATTTTACGGTATTGGTGAAACTCTCGTTTTTGTTGTTGCTGTAATTTCGTTCGAAAACATGATTGTAAAACCAAACCTGTCTGCCGAAAAGTTCAGAATAAAAACGAACGCACACCTTAGCCCCCTGAGTCCTGGAAAAATTTGTTTTGTTTTTGAATTTCGAATCTTTTGACTCAATAAAAGTTCAAAATAAATATTGGAATGTTTACAAAATTTGTACACGAGGACTGGGGAGGGTAAAACGCACAGCCGAGAATGTTTAGTCATACTCAAGTCGTATTTTTTCTGAAAGGGACGAGCGGCGGAACAAAGACAGACACCGGCGAAGTAATTGGTTGAGAGCTCTCGGCCAATCACTTTGGAAGGTTCAGTTTCAAAGATGCGGACAGACGGACTAATACATTTCTCGTTAACTTGTTTTAAAAAGAATTTGATACCTTAAACTTTTACACGAGCTTTAGAATATCTTCGTCTTAGTCGATAAAAATATTTCAGATTATCTAACCTTTAAGGTTAGTCTTAGTTTCAATACGTAAATATACTTTTGTAACTGTATTAATAAATTTAAGATTAAATATCTGATCAAGTTTTTATAAAAGAATATATAAATGTGCAGTATATGAATAACTTTTATCGTTTATTCATTGAATAAAGTAGGTAAACCAAGAAACCGTTGAACATTTTTCAATTACGTTCAGTAAATAAATATAGATACACCTTGTTCCTCATAAAGAAAACCAAGAAAAAAGCGAACAAAATGAAATTAGAATTCTTGCGGTAAATACATAAAATCTAAGTTTATTTTCTGAGATATTTTAATTTGCGTAGCGGAGCGCCTAATAAAATTTTGAAGGCAATCTTATATTCCTTACACTAAAAATATTCCAAAATTTAAGGCCGTTTTGTTCTGTAAGATTTAGGACATTTAATTAATCTAACGAACTTTGTATAACTTGTTTCGAAGTCCCGCAGAGTTCAATTTGAAAAAAATCTAAATTTTAATTATGATATTCAAAAAGTTTCCACGTTAATTAAAGTCTATAAATAACCACTCCAAATATAATTTGAACACCATTTATACAAAAACACAAAAAAAGAATATCGAGAATTACAACCCTGTATTTATTTTATTGATGTATTTTCATAACCGGCACACGCGGCGTAGTTAACAAAGAAAAACAAACTCACCAAAGCAATCCAAATCCGTTCATTAAAAGCAAATAATTCTCCTTCCAGTATCAAAAACAATTCAAACTACACAAATAAAACTAAACTACAGCTACACGACACTAACTTACAAATACAATTTGGCGTTGACTAGAAATCCGAGCGCACAACCGTCCGCGGCAACGGTCGGATCATAACTGAAACAGGGGGTCAAGTTTTGGAAAAAAGAATGCAGGCAAGGCACCCATACGTTACGGACGAGATGACTACAACAAAACGTACCCTACTAGTTATATTACCAAAAACTGACGGTTCTCAAACATCTGTTTGTGTAAATGTTAATTGCTTTTTTATACTACGACTAATTTTAAGGGAAATTTATTTTTTGTTTTGTTCCACGCACGTTGACTTGCCGGGCGAAGGCATTGTAGTCCAGTGCTATTTTCGTATCGGTTATAATAACGTACTTATTTTTTTGTTTTAGTAAAGATCTCGCATACAAGTTTTCAAGGTAATCGGCCCGCGTTCATTGTACCGAAGAGTTATTCTACAGATTAAACTTTATGGACGTGTCTTTTTTTTGTTTTATTCACTTTAAACGAATGTCGTTGTGCCGTTTATATTCAATGTTGCGGCCTGTTATGGTATAAGGCAGCGATTTAGATTATGATGTAATCAGTGTGTTATTCGTATTTAGAGCGGCTTTATCACCAAAAAAGCCTGCCACTAATTATTTTGTTTCTCCACGCTGTGTTGTCTAAATTTTTAATTGTTTTGTGTTACTGTCTAAAACAGGTAAATGACACTACTTCTCGGAAAGCATGATGGAATATTTTCGGAATATATCTTGCCTACGTTAACATGGGGTTATGAATGAATATCTCATTACGCCTTTAGTCAGGTTTTTATTTACTTAGCCCTTATTGTGTGGTCGTGGGTAAGTGACGCATCACGTAAGGGACACTGTCACTTATATAGGGTTGCTAGAGGCTGGACATTAATATAGCTTGCGTAAACTATACTCTGTCAAACAAGTCTGTCAGTAAATAAGAACAAAGAAAACTATATGCATCCTTTTCTTTAGGGTGCTAGAGAAAAGGATACCTATAGTTCTTGGTTCTTATTTACTGACAGACTTGTTTGACAGAGATTAGTAATAAAGATACATTATGTTATATTTTTTGATACGTAATTACGTACATATAATATTTAAGCATTTTTTACTACTAATCTAGTCGAGTTTTTTTCTGTGGCAACCCTCAAACCTAGACAACATTGACAGTTGGAGTCACCGGGTGAATTTGTAAATCTTTGCCAACGTGTTATTGGCTCCGGCCGCAGAATACATAGTTTTGCTATTGTCATTCCGCGTTTGTAGGGTTTCGTTTTTGCAACGTGTTATGTTCAAGGCCGTAATCTGATAGATAAGACGACGTGTTCTAAAGCTGACGTGAACGACTACCTGTTTATTATATGTATTTATATCACGCGTTAAACATATGACAACATGTGTTTTCTTCCAAAGCTGAAGGTGGTAATTCACAGTGTATACATATTTACATTTATATAAAGAAACGATCACATAGCAGAGAAATACAAAGGACGAACAAGAAGAGATTACCAATTTCTTAAAAAAAATGTGTGAAAATATAAATTGTGTAAGTAGTTATGAAAGTATAAAAGCCACAGATTTCTTTATTCTTCTTTGTTCACAAGACATCGTTTTTGATAATTTCGACATCTCTGTCCGATATACTAAATTGGCAACATTTATCATCTAAAAACAAGCACGCTTACATTAATAAAACGGCAACAGTTGCAGTAAATTCAAAGCAACACAAAACACGAGTCACAATTCATCGTACTCCTGTTAATAATAAAAGTTTGGGAACCGCGGGCGGCGGGATTCAAGTTTTGCAGCTGCCGCCACACACATGCAGGGGCACACACACACGTGCGTGCCGTGGGTGTGTAGGTGTGATTAACGTATTGTTGTGTTGTTAATTGATTTCATGTATAGCAACTGATGGATTATACAGGACTAAAATAAGCTATTAATATTTTATTTTAATTGTTTACAGTACCTACTGGTTTTGCTATTCAAAGAATATGAAATCGAAGATATTTTGTTAGTATTTATCGGTAATAATGATGGCATATACTCAAACTTATTCAGTGTATAAAGATATAATTTCTTTTACATTAAAGTAGCAGGATCGGGATTATTAAATGTATGTATAAGTAAATCGAGTTCTGTAGACTTCACATTCCTATATTTTAAACTAGAATACAATCAAATATTTTTCCCCTCACTAGCTCGGAAACACGTGTTTTGTCCTTTAATACCAGCGGGTAAAAACGCATTTTATCCACTAGTGGGTAAAGTAATTTGACCTTGAATAAAGTCAAATTAACTGCTTTAAAATTGATAAAAGTAGGTGAATCTAGTAATAAAGATGATTTACCACCAAACGCATTTCTTGCGTTGTAGTTTCCTCGCTATAGTGAGGGGAAAAGTTTTGTGTTACACTCGGGTGCAAATGTATTTTACTTCTCGTGTGTTAAAACTCGCTTCGCTCGTGGTTCAACTATAGAATCCTTTCACTTGCTCGTTTTTCAATTCTACACTCGGCGTTAAAATACAACTTTGCCCCCTTGTATAACAAATAACTATTTTGTGTTTGGCAATCATGCCAAATAATAAATATTTTTTTGCGTTTATAGCCCAAACCAGTTAGAATGACAATGTGTCATAGTAATGTAAAATGTAAGTTCCTGTTTAATCTATTTGATATAAAATATGACGTATGAAACTATAGCAAACCCTTAAATGGTCTCTAATCGATAACTAGACCGTCTTGAATATTTTTGTCTCCGAACCTCAGCTTACCTACGTTAGAAACTAGCCTCCAAGGTTTAACGTTATAAACATGATTAAGTCACATTAATTTGAAAAATAATGAGTGAGAATCGTGAAAGTTTAAATCAGTGTACAGCCTGACATAAAAGAGTAGAAATGGAACATTTTTTTTATCATAGCAACATCATCATCATCATCATTTCAGCCATTAATCGCTCACTGTTGAGCATAGGCCTCCCTTCGTGTACGCCACTTATCCCGGTCCTGGGCTAATCCCATCCAGAAGTGCCCCGCAGTTTTTCGAATGTCGTCCACCCAACGAGCCAACGGATGCCAGGCGCTTCTATCATAGCAACACCTACTGTTTTCATACTAAAGTGACTCAATAGTTCCGTTGTAATCTTTTCTACTGAATTTGGCTTTGCTTTGGTAGATTTGGCGGTCACCACCACGACTTTTATGTAATTTCAATGTTTGCCCCGGGAGAAAATTGAATCATCCCAACAGTGTCGTGTATGCCATATAACAGGGGTAGGTATGATACGCGCGGGAAATAAGACTTGGATGGAAAAGTTGGTGAGCAGTAATTGTCGATACAAGTTTGAGACAAGGGACAATGGATTGTTTTTGCTAGTTCTGTAATTTGGGACGACGGACGAAGTCGCCACGTATTTCTTGTGTCAGTGAAATTATTGAAACACGTTTGGTTTAGCCGCTAAATGTTTCGTAAGATTTTTGCCAGTTCTAGACCCATTTTTCTTGTGCTTGACCTATTAAGACCTAAAAACTAAGGCATACAAATTACTACTAAAATTTTAACCATTCATTTTAGGTTTTTTTTTTGTGGAATGAGAACTGGATTGAAAAAAGACAAATTCAACTGTAAGTATTAAAATTGTAAAATATATACAATTCCAAATGAACTTTTCTTTTCACTGTAGGATTATCTAATAGCATTACCAATAATGTCGTCGCTGTAGTTCCTCTAAGGGCACCCCCAACCCCCAATTCTAGCGTATCGCGAGCGTAGCGTCGGGCCAACTGTACCCATGGCAAAGCCTGACGCCGCGTCGGCGAGGCGTCTTTTTCCATACACTTGGCTCGACGTTACGCTCGCGAGACGCTATATCTGGCCCTTTAGTATCAATCAAGAACGATTTCATACTGGACTGACAAAGCCCATACAAAAAAGCGTACCCATAAATTGGGCCTTTTAGGTTTAAAACTAGATGGCGCTGTTTCGCAGCCTGAAAGTGGCCAAAATCATATTTTCCCCAAGTATTTTTGCGTGTTTTTATTTTTTATAAAACCAAAATGACATATTTCTTTATTTTAAAATCATGATATCACGTCAATACACATTAAAAAAAATTGTAGGCATCATCAGTGTAGTTATGATAGTATTTAATAGGTGGCGTTAAAAAATCGAGGTATGTAAATCCTATATAAGTAATCCTTGGTATCAATTTAAAAAATGTCAATGCAGCACCAAACAGCCTACAATTTGAAAACACCAGTCTAAACGAGCTGAAACCGGTTTTGTTTCTAGGAAACACCTTTAATCACCGTCTAAACGAAACTGGATTGGGCAACGCCGCCAAAGCGCAGTGAGTCAACCAAAGACAATAAAAGGATACTCCGTGACCCTGACCTCTAGTAATGGACAAACGTAGGTGAAACTAAACTAAAGGGTCATTGGTAAACTTAAACACCATACCATCAGTAACTACAGAGTGGGGCCTGTAACAAAGGCGAAGAACTGTAGGCTATTCTCCTTATACTGATCAACATTTGTTCAGTGACTTTTAAAAATTATGAAGTCTTTAAATTTTTAATTTTTCATACAAAATAAATAGGTATTAGCTTCAATGAACGCCATTATTGTTGTCATTGACGTTGTCTGTCACACTTTAGACTTAACAGAATTCGCAATACATTACCTCTTAGAAAAAACTTTCAAGGGTGATAAAAATCAAAATACAAGTTATTTTTAAAAGTCGCCGAACAAATGTTGATCAGTATAAGGAGAATAGCCTAGAGTTCAATTCTTCGCCTTTGTTACAGGCCCCACTTTGTATACGACGTATAGTTTTTCTAGATCCTGTAGTCCTACGTCCCACTCGTACTTAAAACGAAAATTTTACGATTCTCGGTCGAGTTTTAAAATCTCGGAAGCGTTTATACGCCGGCTACCCTCGGTTTGTCAGCGCCGCTTAACCTACCTACCTAAATCTGTCGCGTCAACGCTGTGTTTTTGTTTTTACCCGAAATACGCCCCTTTTTTTAAATTTCGATGTTTAATTTATAGTCCCACACAGTAAAAATGGTGGTGAAAATAATAAAAGCGAGGGCAAAGATAGGCAAGATTGCAACAAATGGATCGTTGCATACCCTTTTGGCGAAAATGTATCATAAACTAATCCTGCCTATGACTATAGTATTTTGTACAGCATACCGTGGTAAGTTGTGTAATACTCAGGAATATGGAACTTACCTGTAACAAAAAACAAAATAATTAGAAAAATATGAACAATAAATATTAGTCCCAAGTCACAAAATGTAAAAGCATTTTGTTCGATTTGTTGACCAGTCAACACATTGGTCAAAAACGTTGTGTCGCGATTGATACTCAAAATTATCGTCTTGGCTATCATACATATAGCCATACCACGAGTGTATACTGTCATGTCAGTGTTTTGTTTACAACGCCGCTAACGACTACGTAACTTAATTCTGCATTTAGAACTTTACTTGAATTCTCAAAAACTCACTCGCTTGAGCAAAAAATACGCACGAACCGATTATGCATTCAAATATGTAATACGTTAATGTTATCTTAACATGGTAGGTTTAAAGGCGTCTTCTTAAACACAAAAAAAAACCTTTTAAGTGAGCAAAAAAACGGATTTGGTCGTGTACCTGTTATCAAAGGGTTTCAGGTAGCCAGACGCCTGATGCCCATAGACTGGTGGTTCAAATAAATTTGGAGCCTTTAGAAGAAATTAATCCATGTGTGTCTTTAAAACTGAAATTATGAGAACTATACTCTACTACTTAATACAAAAAACAATGAAACAAATACTCCCGAGTTGCCAAGCAAACCTGAGGTCCTCTACCGAGAACCACGTGGACATTTTGCTTCAATGTCACACGTACGAATTTACAATTGCGAAATCGACAGAGGCAAACGTCGAATGTGGTTCGCGGTGGGCCGTCTGGCAGCAGTCGATGACGTCACGACTCACGGCCTCCTCAGGTCGTCCGCAAAACGACATGTGTGAAATGATGGCCCATGTCGTAGTGTATAATTTATTATACTACTGCTTTCGGATTTTTAACTCGTACCTACTGGATACGGCGCCATATATCGTCACTACTTTTAAAAAATCTCGTATCTCACGCTGTTCCTCAAAGTTAAAACGCAGTAAGTCTATATGCATTTCATACATACTTACTACAATTTTCTTTTCATTGACAGACGAAGATACAAGTTTTTTTAAAAGTAGTGACGATATGTTTTGTGATTACTCAAGCAAAGTCGACATCCATTTGTTTTTTTACTATTAACTACGAACACTTCAAATGAGTCAAGAAAATCCCTGAAAACAAGATCATGAGTTGCCAACAAAACCTGGCGGTCGATGACGTCACGGCCACCTCGATCCGCAAAACGACATGTGTGATGTGCTGGTCCGTATCGCGGGGGTCCACGCTTTCGGATTTTTAACGTGCTTGCACATTGCAGATGCCTCGCATATGGCGTAGGCACGGTGGAATTTTTTGCAGTATTTTAAGTTTCTATAAATATAGGTATGTATAGGTTGGTTACCTATATTATAGGTATGTATAGGTTGGCGGTAGGAAAAATTTACCTATCAATAAGGATGGAGCTTGTGTGTGTGTGTGTGTGATTAGGTAAACTAATATTTACCTAATAAAACCTGTTATAGTCTGGTGGCAGTTGTTTTGTAAAGTTAGTGTAGTCTGCATACGTTTCGCTGAATGATAAGATAATAAGTGTCACATTGGATTGTCGAATTTTAAAAGCCTTTTGTTTTTGTTTTCAATGCCCATACTGCCCATACTATAATTTATTTAATCGTATGTCATACACAAAAACAGGCAAGTATATGAATGTCAGAGAATACAACCTAAATTACAATTAAAATTTAAATAAAATGTCAATATTCATTCAATCAACCACGAAATTGCGTCGGGTCTTCTGGTGGTCCCATACTATAATATGTGTATGTATATGTGTAAGTACCTCATCATTCTCCTTCCGGTATCCCGGCATTTGCCACGGCCCGGCCTGGGGTCCGCTTTGACAACTAATCCCAAGCTTTGGCATAGGCACTAGTTTTACGAAAGCGACTGCCATCTGACCTTCCAACCCGAAGGGTAACTAACTAGGCCGTATTGGAATTAGTCCGCTTTCCTTACGATGTTTTCCTTCACCGAAAAGCGACTGGCAAATATCAAATGACATTTCGCATATAAGTTCCGAAAATCTCATTCCACGACCTCCAGATCGTAAGTCGCACGCTCTTACCGCTAGGCCACTAGCGCGTTTTGTATATGTAAGTACCTATACCTAATGACCTATATATGTAATACATACAGTTTACGCCGTATAACGTTGAAGTGCAAATAAACACGGCACGTGGCAATAACATAGTAAAGTAAACAAAGGGTTGAGTGCCCTGCGTGTTTGATATCGAAGATAACTTACGATCGGTATTGGGTTTAGCAATGCAAATGTATTTTCAAGGAGAGTTTGTATTTGGAACACAGGTTTAATTGTTTCTTGAAGTTATTTTTGCATATAATATTTACACTAACTGTATTACAATTTTGATATGTTGACCAAATGTTTCCATAACCCTAAATAAATTTTGTTCCGTGGATTAAACTAGTTTTTTAATACCTGCAAAGGCTTAATACAATAACCGTTATACCCGCAGAAGTTTTATCTGCATTGTTTGCCATCACACTTAGTAAATTAGTTTGAAGAAAAAAAAATACGAGTTATTATACTGTTTAATTATATTGCGAGGTGCAAGGCCGTAAGGTGATACGGCGGAAAGTGTCATATAAAAATATCCACTAATAAAAAAGAAAATGCATGAGCATGACCTCGTGAATTTGCTTTAAAAAGTAAGAGGTTAGATAAAAGTCGGTAACCATTAAATAATCAAATGACCCACAACGTACAAATAAGTACATATTTGATAATTTAATATGGCTTAAAATTTTTGGGTACCTAATGTGCATATCAGCCCCCCCCCCCCCCCCCCCCCCCCACCGACTCGGCTTTCAAACAAAAAACTAAATCGAAATCGGGTCATCCGTTCGGGAGCTACGATGCCACAGACAGACACACAGACAGACAAACAGACACGTCAAACTTATAACACCCCGTCGTTTTTGCGTCGGGGGTTAAAAATACTTGCCATCATACTTCAAACAAAAACGCATCTCTACAATAAGAATTACAGTTCAAAATCGAATGACTAGAACAAACGTCAAAATGGTTAAAGGGTTAAGTAGTGTACCATCATATTTAACAATTTTGATGTACTTCATTGGGGCCAAAGACCTTTACAGGGGACAGCTCAATCACATTTTTTGCCATACGAAATTAAACCTTATTACTGAAACAGAAAGTCGATCGTATCAGACTAGCGAAAACGGTCCACATGAGAGGGCATTGTTTGGGCTGGTGTCCCTCTCGCACGTGTTGCCAGTGGTAATGAGGTTCCCATATTAGTAGTATTTTTATCTGTATATTACCTGACTTTATAACTTCTTATTTTATTTTAATGTTATATTCAAACTAGGGTTTCGATATATTTCAAAAAATTTGAAAATAATTATAATGTGATTATTTTGATGCCAGTAAATCAAAGATTTGTATAATTAAAAAATACTTTCAATTGGGTGTTAGTAGATTTAGTAGTAACTTTGAAAACTAACTGGTATCCCCAATTTATGACAGTGATGACGTCACTGAATAATGTTGACATTGTCAGTAAGTGCGAGAGGGACACCAGCCCAAACAATTACCTCTCATGTGGACACACTTTTTGACCTTAATAAACAATCTAGTTTAATAATTCTAAATCTATGATTGGGGCTAACAAACGCATCGGCATCACTTGACGTAAAGTCCGCGCATAATCGCACTCGCATATATGTCGCATATGGCACGCATCGGCAGGATGCGGCTATAAATACCTACTGTACCTGTACATGTACATTGTATCGTATGGGTCAGCAGAACATTCCCGTTGAGTCTCACAAACTCACAAAAAGGTACAGATTTCAATAATCCATTTGAAGATTGTATGCAGTTTTGTAGCTGCATAAATTGCAATGACCCTCGTTTGGTGACGGGTTAAAAGCTTAAGGGCCCATTTAGACGGTACGAGAACTCGCATACGAGTTTTATTACATTGCGGTATTTGATGGCTGTGCAAAATCGTATGTACCCTCAACAGCCCGCAATGTAACTATAATCGCATGCGAGTTCGCACGCCGTCTAAATCAGGCCTAAAGGTGCTCTTACAACGGGCATACATCACAATTGCCAGCAATCTACATACCATTGCCGCGTTTGTTCAATACGCACCATCTAACTATGCGGCAATGGTATGTAAATTGCTGGCAATTTTGTTGCCTGTGTAAGAGCACCATAAGAGTGTTAAGACACCCCCTTTCCTCTCGAGGATATGGGTTCAATTATGATGTAGGCAAGCAATCTGTTAATATTACAATGAAAAAAAAAACATAAAAAAGACGTTTGTCTAGGTAATTAGGTAAAAAACTAGCTGTACTTCCAAAATAATCAATGTAATGTGTTACGAAGTACGTAAACGAAACATAAAAATGTTACACAAGTGTTTGTATAAAAAACGACAAAGGAACAGTAAAATTATTCAATATTTAGTCTAATAAATAAATATTGGGGACACCTACATAGAAAACATCCATGACTCAGGAACTGTGCCCATCACACAAATAAATGCCCTTACCGGGATTCGAACCCGCGGCTTAGCAGGCAGGGTCACTACCGACTGAGCCAGACCGGTCGTCAAATATATCGATTGTTCCAGAAATGGGTAGGCAGAGCACATGAAACTGCTCAAGTTTAACACTTTTTTAAGGGGTTGACTTGAAAGAACAAAATCGCGATGATATTTAAACAGGTTTTGCAAAACACATAATTCTTGCAGTAACGAAAGGTAAACATGGAATTACCGAACCGCCGAAACAAGAACAATTACCGGCTACGAAAACTCCATTGAGTTGCATCTGGCCACGGAACAGAGTCAGTCGGCCAAGGCCGAAACAAACAGTCAACTTTTGAGCCCGCTCAATGAGGACGATTTTTGGGTTATTTTAAATTTTAGAATTAAACTTTTTGGAAACAACTCTTCTTCCTACACTTATCGCACGTTATGTGTCGGTCGGTTTTTGGAAACAACTGTTCTAGATTTTTATTTCTATTCAGTTGTAATTTTTATACTATGACAATAATTACGAGTTGTATGGTCACAAACAGACTCAGTAGGCCAAGGTTGGGCACAAGGCACAATGTCAGCGTTTCGAGTGCGAGTCCGGTCATGGCGGCAATTTTTTTTAAGTTATTTAAATTTAAGTTTTTTCAAAAGCTTGATGGTAAAAAGCTTTTGAAAACAGTGTTTTATTTCTATATCGACATGATGTTTGATCAAATTGGAAGCCAGAGATAGCGTTCAATATTTTTTTTTGTTTGACTCCAATTTTGCTATGTCGATGGAATATAAATACCTATCAGTGGCAGATAATGCCATTCAGCAATAAGTCCGCCATTTGTACATTTTTGTTCATTTGTGCAATAAAGTTTAAATAAATATACATGTATATGTAATATAATGTATAAAATGGCCGCATTGATTGGACTAAGTGTAATGGAGTACACGACACTGTTGTTTTTATTTGCGTCAGCAATCAGAATTTAATAAAACGTAAAATGATTACATTAAAAATGTAATATCGATTATGTTTAATTGGCTTAATATGCTGACCCTTTGACCGACTTCAGAACAGAAAAAAATTCAATTCATCAAAATATTATTAATCAGCAATGTTTATGTATGAACGATTTGTTTTTTTTTTTGTTCAAAGGAATTACTAAGAATACCAAGTTTCAATATTTGTGTCTGGTCTTAGTTTACTTGATATAAAAACGAATGAACAAAAAAGAATAAATAAAAAACCGTTTCACGTGAATTTATGACCAATTTCAGTTAGTATGCTGGTAGTAGGGATTAATTATAATTTATCAATTTATTTAAACTTGATTGTACAAACCATTAAATTATAATAATTGTATATGAATATGAATATATTACGAATATCGGATTGGCCAAAGGTGCTTCTTAGTTCTTATAAATATCAAAGCGATATATATCTAGTGGCGACTGTACATATATATGCAGGAGGCAAGCCAAATCTAAAAAGCCTTGAAAGACATTCCCATTAAAATAGTCTAAAAGTAACTTCCAGATCCCATCAGGAAAACACCAGGTCAACGATCGTGTGAATGACCCCCACTAGATGAATCGAGTCATCGCTTTACGACCATTGTGTGTATGTATGACTCACGTAGCATTTGTATGGTCTTCAGTTTGTATGAACAAAAGATCGTTACAGTAATGATTTACACCTTCGGATCCTTAAAATATGCGTCAATCAATATTTGGTTTGGGTTATTATTGTTTTTGACAATGTATTTTAAGAGTTGGGACGGTATGTTTAGAATCTAGATTACAATGTCGTTGCTTATTAAGTGTGGACGGCTACGCACGAGTGAATAAGTAACGCTGTTTTGCGTTTCTTACTAATTTATGACATCGAAAATATTGTGTAGTTATTACAGAAATTATGTATGATACATTCAAGAAATGCCTACCTACTTAATTTCATACTTTACGTCACGACTCACTATAAATCTCGATAAATATCGATTATGAAAATCGAAATGTATATGTACTCGTATGTAGGTATAGCTATTACTTACATGATTATTACCAGAATTAATTGAACTGCGGTTTGTTATAAATTGCGTTTCCAGATGGTCACAAAAGCCACTTCTCGTTTTTTTTAATGTCACTTTTGCAATAACAATGTGACTTAGTTACCGAAGTGAATCATAAGGTAACTTTATGACTCAAGTGGCAGGTCAAAAACTATTCCTTTCGAGCGAACTCGGCGCTGTTTGACTGGCATTGCTACGTAGCAAGTAAACAGTAGCGTAGGGTTGGCACAACTACACGTCAGTGAATTCAACCAGTGCGATCACTGATAAGATAATTACTTGACTTTTGACAAGAAACAGTCTAGAGAAATAATGCTATGCATTAGAAAGGAACAACACGATTTGAGCTTGCACCGCTTTTGAACTTTGATTTTGTAGGAAGTTTATTTTCTGTACATTATTTTATTCTGTGACCTAGTAATAAAACAAGTTAATCCACAGTATCCAGACTTATCTCATATATCTCTAGGTATACATTATGTATCTAAGGTTTAATTTTCCACTGATTGAACCACGTGTAGATTTAACCCCTCAAATTACATCCGAGGACGACATAAGGAATTGTAATTGTGTATTCATATGTACTCATATGTGTACACATAGAAGGGATTAATTAACACGTTCAATCGTTCATGTAGATTTTGATCAGTAGCTGAAAGATTTTAGAATCGAGTCGAGTTTAATCAATGGTGAGACTTGTAAGTATTCGATAGTAACGACTTCACGAGGTTCCTGACTTCAAGAATATAGGCATAAAGATTCGACTTTAGAGAACTGGAAGCAAAAAAAAAACACTGTCGGGTTTAGTTAAACAAAAAATGTGAACACACTTTTATGCTCATAATAGTCTTGCTGATATTTTTGGTCGCGTAGATAGGTACCTACTACACATTTCCCTACTTTCATATTGATCTCTATTTCAGTCGAGTCGGGCTCAATTTTTCAAAATTCCTTACTGGCTTGCCTTATACAGGGTTAGGTCGAAAGTTAGCTACATCTTTGTGTGACTTACATTAGATGTAACTAGCACTCTGACGTTTCTAGCCCGGCAGTGCAATCGTAACAAGCCCCAACCACCACAAATAGCCTCATCTCGTTCTGACACTATCGTCACTTCCAACGTTTTGTTGCTCCCACACTGGTCGTTATAAATTAACACGGTGTGACAGGGACAGCGCGATGGCATTGAAATTACGCCGTCCCTGTCACACCGTGTTATATAACATTTATAACAGCCAGTGAGGGAGCACCATTACACAGGTAACCTAACCAAAGAGTCCTTCCGTTCGGGATCAGGTTGCACCGCGACACCGATACGATCGGTAACCGGATCCGGCGGTATCAGCTGGCGAGGTTATCTATACGCAACTGATTTATTGGCAATGGTTTTTTGTAATTGGAGCAAGTTTGGCGAAAATCTGGACGCTTTCCTTGAGACAGGAGAACAGGCCATCAGTCAACAACAGTACTCTTTCTTAACTAATTTAATACAGTCCAAAAAGATAGTTTATCCCTTTCGTGACATACAGGTGCAAGATCACAGTCTACAGCCTATATGGAAATGGTATATTGAACACTCGTTGTTTTCTTCTTTATATTTTCTCACAGTAGCTTTTTCTGCGAAACTAACAAGAGTATAACACTTTGCAAAGGCATTGAAATCATATTTATAGAAGCACTGAATAGAAACGCTACACATAGAATACAACGATCCGATTGAGATAGTTGTTACTTAAAAAGTTAAAACCCGCTAGCTGAATCATCCAGTCCGGATTACCGGACAGAATCTACTCGGAGAAGAGATACAGGTAGATTCTTATTTCCTCCGCAATATTACCAAATTTCGAGACGCCAATGTTGCAGAACAATATGCGCGGAGAATATCCCAACAACGCTCGGTTCTTAAACGAAATAGTGCACATACGCGATTTATTTAAATCTCTAAACGCCCCGAGGAAATTCCTGCACCGAACACCCATTGAAACCCACCGACATAATAGTTCCCCTACGTTCTGCATTGAAATTCAAGAATACCCGGACGCTGAAAACGAATTTTCCGGACGAGTTCCTACGGACCTTGTAAAGTGGTTTCGACGCGAAACTTCCTCCTAAAACGGCACATGTTTCTAGAACAAGCTAGCCGCTTAAGACCTTCTTTGTAACTTTTAAACGGCCACAGACCTATGTTCTTCGATAGACCGAGCCACATAAGCTCTTCCTATAAAACTTAGCTCGGAAGTGTTTTCTCCATGTCGATAGTTGAATTTAATCTTATTTAACTGTATGGTCCCAGAGTCGGAAACACATTTTCGGAACGTGGTTACGGTTTAAATGAGTTTGGTCTACAATGTTTCTAATTTTCTTGGAGGACAATATGGTTAGTTTGGTCGGTAAGGCAAAGGCTGCCAATTTGTCAGTTGTGTTAGAAATTCTTATTCTATTGTACCTACTTGTGCTAATACAGAGCATCGTTAAGACGATACGATACAGGTCAATTCTCCATACATACGCTCTCGACTATTTCCTCCCTGGTTTTTGAAGATAGAGCAATGATTTTTTTACAGATTATTATTATTTTTATCTGTGTCGGAACGTTTTGATTTTTTTGCTATTTTTATTTTAAAAGACGCTAGAGCCAATCAAAAATTTCTAAAAACGGCCTTTTTCAATATGGCTCAAAAAGGTGTGATACTCAAGATCGGTAACAATTAGCTAAAAAGTTTAAATAAGTTTTGAAGGAGGAAACAGTCGAGAGCGGAACCTCGATTTTAAAGATTTTTTCGCAATATCTTTTAACTGAGTTGTTCTTAATGGACAATTTTTTTTCGATAAATCTAGTTAATAACACTTGTATATTTAACTGAAATTCCCAAATTGAAAGGGGGACTCCTTTCCATTTTAGCATTTTCGCTCCCGTAGCGTCTTAATCAAGGGATAATGGCGTTTCTATAATACTACGGATTGTAGAAGTCATGAAATTTTAAGGTGTTACAAATATTAGTACACATATTCAGAGGATAAGGAGTCACATGCTTTGCATGCAACTAAAAATTGAATGTTGTATCGGTTAAACAAAAACAACAAATGCAGACCTGCGGCGTCATCATTACACATGTTGTTGTTGTTTGTGTAAGTATTTCCAATAGCCTAACTTAGGAGCCACCTGTTGACAGTATTTTCATAGAACATGTGGCAATATACTACCTATTACATCTATCTTATCAACAACTATTAACCTAAATAATTTGACTGTCAGCAAATTTGCAAAACAAAACAAACTCGATTCGTTAGTAAAACTAAATACTGTTTCAATAGAGCATAATAAAATGAATCGAATAAGCAAACAACAATCGGTCCATGGCATGTCAAACGTAATTTATTCTTCGGAAAAGTAAACACGAGACGATCGCATTTTAAATACGAACCGGAACGGGAAATAATTGCGGATTTCGTTTGTTTTAAAATATTGAATTCGGTTTTTATAAAAAAACATAGTAGGTGATGTTGGCAAACAGGCTTGCTGTCTACACGGTTGTCAAAAACCAGCTGGGCAGAAACCGATGGATGCAGATCATCCGCTCCTGATCAGCATCTGCAGCAGCCCCGACCACAATCACAAGACATACTTAGATAATATACATAGATATGGGATTATCATCCAGCGGAGAAGAGAGAACCAATCCTACCATGCTAGCACGTCCCTCTCATCTCTTTCGCACCAGTCTGATCTCCGAAGCTGACTTATACAAATAAAACTGTTACCAGCCTACACTTTAGAGTCAGTCCGATATCTTAAGCAGCTGACGTATACAAATAAAACCGTTAAATGCGTTACGATTAGATTTGACGCCAGGTGTCGTTGCGGTTAGGCAGGTGCGATAACTATGGCAAAAACCGCCTAGTAACCTAACCCTTGAATAAGGCCTATGTAATTATGTAGTATGTCCGGCTTGGCCATGTAGATGTATGTAGATGGGTCTGATGGGTAGATTGTAATCTGTCGTGAGTGGTAAAATAAAATGCATAAAAATAAAGAACTCTATTTTGCACTTAAATATTGTGTACTACTACTAAGAATCGTACCTCGACTTTTTAGCGCCACCTATTAAATATAGTATCATAACTACACTGATGATGTGTTTGTAAAACATAAAATTATCTTACAATAAAACTAAACTATTAAATCTAAAATTAAACTTAAAATAAAATTAAAATTAAAATTAAATTAAACTAAATAAATCTAAAATTAAACTAAAGTAAATTTAAAAACGGCCCCTGTGGCATAGTACCGGAGACGCTGGCAGCAATTCCTCGCTGGATTGTCAAGCTAATACGCTGAGCGAGGAAGCTGCCAGCTCTTCGGTCGCCGGTGGCGTCTCTTAGTCTCTTCGATAAGTCCTTGAAGAGACTCAGAGCGCCAGGGCCCCACGGACCAAGGGTCTCGACGCCGAATGGAATAAAAATATATTCGGCGCCGAGACCGCTGTATTTTCCTACCTTTATTTTCTCGGCCGCCTCTGCTGCTGCCGCTGCCCTCACAGAGGTTCGGTGGAGATGAGACGGGGCCAGTGTGTCAACGCAAGTTGCGTCCCAAACCAGCACCCGTCCCATATTCCACGGAACCAACGACATCCCATCCGGTCTCTTACCGTCCGTCCTAGATATGCCGGTCGGCTCTAAAAGGGCCGGCACATTGACTGACGCAAGAGACCGGCGGATCACGTCGTTGAGGGCAGCATGCCTCGAGAAGCGGCCAGCGCTTCGTTGGCAGGAAAGCCCGTGGTGCCCAAGTCGGTCAACCTCATGGCCACAGGGGCAGCGATGGGGGCGCAGACCGGGACCCCAAGACGAAGAGAAACTGAAATACGAAGAGTATCGGGGTTAAAAATGTGCCCAAATTTGGTGAAGGGTGTGCATGGAGCCAGAACCCTGCTTCGCTGGTTCCAGCTGCTAGGAGTCTGGCTCGTCCCTCAGTGTCGGATTGGGCTAGGAGGGAACTAACGGTCAATTTACATATAATGTCGTCCCAGCTCCTTTGAGAATTTGGATATTCGGGAAAATTTTGACCGGGGCAAGCAATTGACCAAGCATTTTTGGCGTCAGCCAAGCCCGCAGCCTCACAGTTTGTTCGTAGGATTTTTCCTATGAGACTGGACGAGCTATGAGCTGACGACAAAAAAGCTGGTAATGCCACACTGGAAATTTTGCGGATCCCTAACCCACCGTGCCGGATGGGAAGGGATCCCTGGGTCCAAGACTGCTCGCTGAGTTTTATATTTAGGACGGATTCTAGGTTAATTTTAATTATAATATCTATTTGTGAAAGAAGATTTTGATTTTTCCAAAGGGTGCAGCAGCGAAGCACATAAGTTAATTTCGGGACGAATAGGCAAAACCTTATAACAGTCAAAGCGTAGTGAGGGCTAATTTGGAGCAAACGATGAGAGTGTTCTTCGAATTTGGAAACGCAATTTTGAACATAACTAGGAAAATTTTCTTCGAAGATGGGGGATCCTAGGAGGCAAAGGTTACTCTTGTCGAGTAACTTTATATTAGGCGCGAGAGAGTTGAATTTTTGAACAACGTCATCTTTGTTAATACAGGAATTTTGAATGAATAATTCACACTTATCAAAATTTAGTTGTAGGCCAATGGAGTTAAATCTTTGGATGATCACTGTAAGATCGGCTAGTACAGTGTCGGCGTCGCCTCCTAGGGTCCCGTCATCCAAGTACCAAACATTAAATTTAGATTTCAAATTTTGGATGATAGGATTTATTGCCAAACTAAAAATTGCTGGCCCCAGGGGATCTCCTTGTTGGCAGCCTACTTCTGACGATAATTCGTTTTTTCGGTACATTAATTTCGTTGGATCTGCGTAACAGTGGAGAAGATAGTTATAAATTTCGGGAATGTTAGATTTTGCTTCTGCCAACAAGGTATCTCTGTCCAAAGAATTGAATGCGTTTTTGACATCAATTTTGAGCAAAACTTCGCATTGGTCGTCGCTAAGGAATGTGCGGAGGGCGTGCACGGCGGCTTCGCAACCTCCTTTGATTCCAAAGCCTAATTGAGTCGGTTCGAAAGACTTTTGCAATTTTGGAAAGATATGTCTAACGGCAATTTTGGATGCTAAACGGCGAAGTGTTGCACCAACAGCAATTGGCCTCACCCCTCCATCCTTTTTAGTTAAAGCTATTAAATTTGCTCCATATAAAATGGGTACAATTTCCGAGTTAATATTTCCTGTGAACATTTTGTTTATTAATTTCGTGATGTTATTGGTTAATTGTTCGCCGACATCCCCTAAGGACGGGCATGTCAAATCCTTTAGATGTTGTGGGCTGAGGCCATCGAGTCCTGCCGCAGACCCGGTTTTAAAAGAGCAAATGGCATTGCACTGATGATGCCTACAAAATTTATTTGTTCAGGTATTGACATGACATCATGATATTAAAATAAAGACGCATGTCATCTGTTTTAATAAAAAATAAAAACTCGAAAAATGATTTGGGGAAAAATATGATTTTGCCCACTTCCAGGCCGCGAAACAGCGCCATCTAGTTTTAATCTCTGTCCCGTATTATATTGTCATTGGTTTTAAGCATATGAAACGAATTTTATAATAAAAATCTAAACGCTGTCCATGTCGAAATGGCTTATTTTCATAGGTGCCTACTGCTTATTAATTCTGTAAAAACCGGCCAAGAGCGTGTCGGGCCACGCTCAGTGTAGGGTTCCGTAGTTTTCCTTATTTTTCTCAAAAACTACTAAACCTATCAAGTTCAAAACAATTTTCCTAGAAAGTATTTATAGAGTTCTACTTTTGTGATTTTTTTCATAATTTTTAAATATATGGTTCAAAAGTTAGAGGGGGGGGGGGACGCACTTTTTTTTCCTTTAGGAGCGATTATTTCCGAAACTATTAATATTATCAAAAAACGATCTTAGTAAACCCTTATTCATTTTTTAATACCTATCCAACAATATGTCACACGTTGGGGTTGGAATGAAAAAAAATATCAGCCCCCACTTTACATGTTGGGGGTACCCTAATAAAACATTTTTTTCCATTTTTTATTTTTGCACTTTGTTGGCGTGATTAATATACATATTGGTACCAAATTTCAGCTTTATAGTGCTAACGGTTACTGAGATTATCCGCGGACGGACGGACGGACGGACGGACGGACGGATGGACGGACGGACAGACAGACATGGCGAAACTATAAGGGTTCCTAGTTGACTACGGAACCCTAAAAATGGGCCTCTAAACCCATAAACAGACTTATATACCTATACAAAAATATAAAATAAGTGATGTCTATTACCGAAACCCTAAAGAAAAACAATATTAAAAGAAAATCATACTTATTGGCATAGCATAAAAAATACAAATACATTCAAAAATAAATTCACATCGTTATTTTACAAGTATTTCAATTGCCCTGAACCCTAAAAACTCCCCTTTTCCCCGAGTGTTTTAAATAAAAACCGCGTCCAATAATAAATAGGCACACAAAAGAACACAGCCAAATTTATCGTCACCACGAGCTCGGTGAATACAAGGAAGGAAAGCGAACAAAAGAGAGAATAAATCTCCTAGGATTGACGAAACAATTACTTAAATTAAAAGCAATGGTCCACACGCAATCGCGTTTAAAAAACAAATCGGTGTTGCCACGCGAAAAATAATCGAAGGCGGTAGGGGCCCTCTTGAGTTGCGATGTCACCGTATAAAGGATCATTTTACAAGAGTGGTTCAACGCTTGCTCTTTTACCCCCTTATTCATAAACGTTCACTAAAGTTATCAAGCCGATAAAGTTCGTTTGTCCCTTTCCGACGTATTGGTGTAATAGAAAGGGACAAACGAACTTTATCAGCTTGATAACTTTAGTGAACGTTTATGAATAAGGGGGTACGTAATTAGGTACTACTAGCGGCCCGTCTCGGGATTATCTTAGAAATGGCGACAGTATGCATATATAAGTTATCCGTAAAATATAAGCATAAGCATATGCGGACTTTTTTGATGACCTATTGGTAAGTGGTACAATTCCACCATATTGTATTGTTATATCTCAATCGGTATGGGCAGCGTATTCGATTGAAGCCCTTGAGCAGCGAAATCTTCGCCGACTTGATAACCCATTATCGACATATTTCAATCAATTTAAAATAAAACCTCACATATACCTAAAAACCTTCCCCAAGAATCATTCTATTCATAGTTAAAAACCGCATTAAAGTTTAGAATTCGTCTCAAACTCGCTTCTAACATTACGTTTTTTGGAATAAACGAAATGTCATCTGATATTTAGGTACCATTCCATTTTCGGTGAAAGGAAACAGAGTGAGGAATCCGGACTAATCTCAAGAGGCTCTCTCTAAATCAAGAGGCCTTACCCTCTGGGTTTGAAGGTTAGATGGCAGTCCATTCGTAAAAACTACATTAAATAAATAATTTGCCTTTTACATAGACGGTGTTATATACATTGATTGTAGATTATCTGTGGGCAAACTTTGCATTGGGGCCAAAATATGAAGGAATTTTAGAGGCGCGTCAGATTTACACCAAAAATGCATTTTAGTACAGTGCTGGCCATATCATATCACAAACTATTTTGAAGAACCGGTGGCGGGCCAGATACAACCCTTCGCAGGCCGGACTTGGCTCGCGGGCCTTAGCCTTAGGTCGTAGGTACAGTCTACAGTCGAGTTCATAAATATGTGTACATTTCTTTACCTTAGCTCGTTGCAATAAACCACCTCTCCTATATCAGGGGCAGCTCACTCCGCGATTCTATCGTCGCGCTACAAGTACATGCCGGCGGCCGCGAGTTCGCGGCCCATTCAGTGGTGACGACCTTCGCGCGGCGCAGTAGAATTCAATGTCGGCTGCTCTCGTGCGAGCCGTTTGTTGTAGGTAAGAATTTAGAATGGCGGCATTTTGTGCACATCAAAGGAGTGAGCCTTCTGTACTTGTACTATTATATATTCTGTGCCTATATAGCATTTATGGATTGATATTACAATATTTACAATGTTCAAAATAAGAGGTGAATTTAAAATCCCCAAAAATTACGCTTCAGTAACTCTCAGCATAAAGGCTCAAAAATAAATAAACAGGTTCTATTGAACGAAAACGCTTCAGCTTCACATCCCGTTGACGACACTTGAAAGGATACTGATGTGACGGGGAAAATAAATAAGTAAAAAACCGTTTTTGCTTATTCATCATTGAAATGTTTTCTGAACAGAATTTTAAGGATTTTTTTTAACTCAATGGTTAAATCGGACTAAATTAAGTACTGTGAATTATTTTTTTATTTACGCTTGAAACGTTGACAGTTGACGAACTATTATTTGTTGGAGTAATAATCGTAAATGTCACATTTTTGACGTCAAACGCTACGAGTTATTTTTTTTTCGAAGGACGTGCGTTGTTAGACTTTATTTTTATCAAAATTCCATACAATATTGTTGCTATACTTTGTCAAACAAGTCTGTCAGTAAATAAGAACAAAGAAAACTATATGCATCCTTTTCTTTAGGGTGCTATAGAAAAGGATACCTATAGTTTTCTTTGTTCTTATTTACTGACAGACTTGTTTGACAGAGTATATGTTTATTAACTATGTTACATCAATTCAATAGCGTGATATTTACATACAAAGTGGCGCCCTTTTAATTTCTACTTTTTTACGTAGCACTGTAGTCAGCCAGTAACCGTTCTGAGCCGTGTTCGATTTTCAAAATTTGAAATGGAGAACGGGACATCGCTGCACGTTATCCTGGCACGTTGCACCGGCGGGTCGATACGGCGCGGTAAACACGGCGGTTGCCGTGGCAACGGCGGGATTCGTCACTTCCGCCCCGCCCCGGCGCGTTCTCGCGTACCGGGCGATTTTACGGCCAGTGTAAGTAGGCCTTTTGGAAAATGAGATGGCCAATATAATTAGCCTAATGTAGTAATTTAATAAACATCATCCTTAACCTAGGGACGATAAAGTCAGTCAGTCAGACTGAAACTCGACTACAATTTGTATCAGAATTACATCATCGGCGTGCTGCCAATACTTAATTTTACAAGTTTGTCCAACTGACATATCCACGTAGGTTAACGAAACTTATAAAAGGCGTTTTAGGTATGAAAAGTACGAACAACGCCATCTAGTGATGAGATTAGGTGCAAATGGGAAAGAAATAATAGCGCCATCTAACGTAATATAACTGAACCTTTACTTCTGTATCAGTCAATAGATGTCACTGTCACAAAATTATGTCATACGCAGAAAAACAAAAAAAAGCAATATGAATATCATGAATGTTAACCGGACTAATTCCAATAAGGCCTAGTTACCCTTCGGGTTGGAAGGTCAGATGGCAGTCGCTTTCGTAAAACTAGTGCCTACGCCAAATCTTGGGATTAGTTGTCAAAGCGGACCCCAGGCTCCCATGAGCCGTGGCAAATGCCGGGATAACGCAAGGAGGATGAGGATGATGAATGTTATATTTAATAAGCTTAATTCAACACCGGTTTGTTATTTTTTAATTATCAATAGGGTGCGTTACTGTCAGATGACGCTACAATCGCGCACAAAATACAATATCACAGATGAGTTCCTAAATTTCAAGATCGTCAACTCGCTCTTACAATATCCATATGAGTGATAAGGATAGAGATATGTATATGATTTTCCGGATATAATGTTACGTGTTAACAGCTATCCGTTCGGTAAGCATTTGGAACAGTTGAACCGGGGGCGCTGTCCGCACCACCTTCACAAAGCACGAAATACTCGACGGCGAGTTTGTATCTAGTACAATAAGACCCGAAGGACCAGAATAACTGTACTGTCAATGATAATTTATAAAGGATTGACAATTTATTTTCATACTAATACGCATCGTACCTCTGTTCGTTAGTGACATCTATTAAATACTATCATAACTACATTGATGAGGCCTACAATTCCCTTTTTAATATTGAAGTGGTATCACGATATCAAAATGAAGAAATATGTCGTTTGTTCTTAAAATAAATGAAGTAAACGTAAAAATATTAAAGAGTAGAATTTCTGTGATTTCTAGGTTGTGAAACAGCGCCACTTAGTTTTATCCATGAATTGTGGGAGGTACACTTTTTTGTATGAGATTATCAGTCCCGGTATACATAATATCGTCCATGGTATTATCAAAATAAATGGTTGTCTATTGTTTGCCCGACAGTCATTTAACATAATATTCATTTGCCCGAATCTAACTTGCCTGAATTTCATTTGCCCGAATGATTTGTTTACCATAAAAATCATATGACATACTCGTTGTTTATCCGAATATTACCTTCCATAATCATACAATGCCATACTATTTGTTAGCCATATTATTAAGTGCAATAATATGGTTTCATAGAATATTCAAACGCCATAAGCAATTATTGCCATATTAATTGTTGCCCATATTATTACTTAACCTAACCTACTTTCTGATAGCAGTTTCATTTTCCAGGGGTCACAGTTCTAACCTAACCTAACCTACTTTTCCAGCAGTTTCATTCTCCAGGGGGTCACAGTTCTAACCTAACCTAACCTACTTTCTGATAGCAGTTTCATTTTCCAGGGGTCGCAGTTCTAACCTAACCTAACCTACTGTCTGATAGTATTTTCATTTTCCGGGGGTCACAGTTCTAACCTAACCTAAACTACTTTTCAAGCAGTTTCCTTTTCCAGAGGTTCACAGTTCTAACCTAACCTAACCTACTTTCTGATAGCAGTTTCATTTTCCAGGGGGTCACAGTTCTAACCTAACCTAACCTACTTTCTGATAGCAGTTTCATTCTCTAGTCCTTCTAGTACCTATTATAGTAGTTTTCGATTCTGCCAAAGCACATTATGGAAATTGACTTTTCTGGATGCTAATTTGTATGACAAATGATGGTATGGAATGTGGTAATTACGGATTTCGATGATTCTGACAAATGACATTATGGAAACTGACTTTATGGGAAACAAAGTTTCTGGCACTAGATTAATATAGTAAACAATGATTATGGCATAAGATGTTATGAGAAACAATATTATGATTGTTGAATAGGATGGCAATTAAAATTATGGCAAATGAAATTCTGGCAAATGGGGGTATCCCAAAATAAATACAATAGGCTAGTTTCCTACTAGTCAAATCAGCTTCTTTTTAAGAACGGTCAAAACGATTTGCTAATATGGAATTACTATGAATTACTGAGGAGTGACGTCACGGTGAATTCATTTACTTTATATTTTTCTCTTTGACTTATTACTTATTAAATATAAATGATGTTTAAAAATAACTACTGTCCATATTTTCTTGTAATTATGTGCTGCTTTATTTCGTGCACTGCATAAAATATTTTATTGTAAGTATAGGAAACTAGCCTATACTGGTCGGTTGGCAACGCAGTGTTGCTTTGTGAATGTTGGCTCTGTTGTGATGCTGTTCGATTTTTGAAATTGAACGTTGTTGATCTGGTAGTTTTGAAATTCGAGCACGGGATTCCATTTTCAACATTTGGTTTTTAATTGAGTAATCGTTTGGTTCAGTATTATAGTGGATATGCTAAGGAAGGAACTAATAGTGCAGATATCAGGGGGCACGGCAGTGCCCCCGCCAAGTCGAGTGCGAAGCAAACTAAACACTGCCGTACGATCCTTTACTGGAACCATTTCGCCGCATTTTCAGGCCCCTATTTGAGAACCTCTGGATAAGACCAGAACGCAGAACTTTTCCTCATCCAGTAAGCTATAATCACATACTTAAAATTCAAAATTTCAAGCCAGCAGGTCATTTAATTCCGAAGTTAAGCGAAAGCAAAGTTTCGCATTTATGACACTCACTCACTCATGATCAGAATTAACTAGTAACTAGTACTTCCCATAAATTCACGAGAGCTGAAATTTAATGCCATAGAGTAAATTCCCTAAATATGGACTAGTCACATAATATGGACTATGGCAATTATTCGCTAGATGTCGCTGTTATCGTAGTGAAGTTAGTAGCATTCGATGCTCTGGCGTCGCCCCGCTCCGCCAGTCGATTGCAGCGAAGCTACATGTCCGCTCGTGTCAGTGATCGCCATTTTGAAATTATAAGCACATTTGATGTAATTTTTGGGTGAATTTTGTAAGATTATTACTGCTTTATTTACGGTCGCTTATTCTTGAATCTCAATATTTTAGAAACGTTGATTTGTTAGTAAATGTTCTTGATTTAATGTGTAACTGCACGTCATACCTATAATTTTTGAAAAATGTTTAACGTTCAAATGCCACTGGTTCTTATTATGGACCAATGGTGAGGTTTCAAATATGGTCTAGTGGTCCATATTATGAGGGGTTAAAAAAACATATTTATTTGTCATTTAAGACTATTTACATTAACAAGTTCCTCATATATTTTTGCAAAGTTGTGCTTATATCACACTAAAAGTATCGTGGTCCATATTTTGTACCCCCAGTCTGAATTAAATACCCAGTAGTCCATATTAAGCTCTTCTTTTGTAGCACTTAATTTTGACACATTTTATAAAAACAAAAATATTCTTAGAGGATTTGCTTTTTGGATGCAATTTCAGCATAAGATATAATCACTAGATAGTTTCTCGACTGATTGACTTTAATTACACTTGTCTAACTTCAAAGTTCTGCGTTTTATTTCATTAAATCCTTATGGTAGTCCATATTTAGGGAATTTACTCTACATAAAATAATCAATCATAAACTCGTCTCACAAAGATTATGTTGATGTAACCTTCCATTATTTTCACTCATAAGTTATAATTCTTAGATCGGTCTTAATGGCCCAATGCGTACACATAAGTATTAGGTAATGTTTGGTCAGATGCGACATTATAATATTCGGGATTAGAAACAAATTCATGTTCGAAACGTCAGGTCAAGCATAAAATGTGCAGCTAAACTGTGGAATGAATTGTCGTCTGCGGTATTTCCGGACCGATACGACCTTCAAGAAAAGAGCGTACCGTACACCCATCAAAGGCCGGCAACGCACCTCCAACACTTCTGGTGTTTCGGGTGTCCATGGGCGGCAGTGATCGCTTACCATCAGGTGACCCGTCTGCTCGTTTGCCTCCTATTAAAAAAAAATTGCAATATCTAAGCTCTTTTATCTTCAAATTTAAATGTTTTAAGATCAACTACTATCTCTTGGCATTCGCTTGAATTCCATTAATGAAATAAGTGCGTTCTTAGTAAAACTATTTATAAGTTATCTATTTTACGACGAACAGTTAAATTAAATATATTTACATTTAAAACCCTTTCTGCAAACTGCAAACTTACCTGCAACAAAGACATAGTTATTAGAAATATAAAGAAAAGTTAGATAAGTAAATAAATTACAAAGAAAATAAACTTAATAAGAGATCTAGATCATAACTAGATTATTCTAAGAGAAATATTTGTGTTGTTGAAAGCTCTTAAATTAAATGAGTAAAAATCAAATGATTTAAAATCGACCAAAGAGATAAATGGATTCACAGGTTGTTTTTGTAGTCCTCATATCTCATATACATTTGATGGTCTAAAAATAGTTAAGGTTTTATTGAGCAAGTTTTACGAAACCAACCCAGAAATCGCAAAACTAGCACTCTAATTGTCTGTGTCTATTGACTATGATCTTGACACAAAGTATCAACGTCAGTCAGATCGGCAATACAATGCAACATAGTACGTACATATACCAACCTATGTCTCCACCAACAAACTGTTTTTACAGTTTGGCGGGCACCTTAATAAATGTAGCCAGGTTATTTTTTCTGAATAAATGATTTATTTACTTTTTTTAAATTTTTTTTTGATAAAAATTTGTTTTACGTCAAAAATCTGACAATTACAAAGAAAGAGGCGCCCTCATTTAATTCCTACTTTATCATAATTTCTATTTCATGTCGCTCTGTAGATCTTAGAGAAACAGAGACCCTCAGTCTTCAAAAAACCCTCGAAATATCTTTGGAGGGAATTTTAGTAGGATTCCAAAACTGAACAATGGTTTTCAGCCCGATTGTAGGGACAATCCGTTTGTTCATTAACGAATGGGTTACACAGATAAAACAGATTTAACCGCTCCGTCAGTTGTAGGATATGCATGTGATTGTCAAATAAATGGCATTGTTGAACGTTTTACATGGATTCGTAATATTACAATTTTAAAATAGCAGATTTAGTTATTCTGTAAGTTCAACGATTTTGTACAGGGTGTTTTTTGTTACCTGCAATTATTTACGGGATGAATATACAGGCCACTGTGGAACTTTTACTATGGGATCAACCCCGAAATCGTGAAAAAAAAGTCTTGCATAGAAAATGTCAAGCCAGCCAGATTGTTCGAAACATTTTTTCCTCTTTTTGAGGTTGGTTCCTCTGTAAAACTTGCACGTATACTAGTACAGTCGAGTTTATAAACATGTGTACATTTTTTCACCTTATTGCATAGAGTTAAGGTGAAGAAATGCACACATATTTATGAAGTCGACTGTACATAATTATATTCACCCAATTAATTGTTGCTGTTAACTAAAATAAATCCTGTAAAATCTGTATGATGAATGCTATCATCTGTTAGATTGAAAATGTTCGTTAGACAAGATTTAATTAAATAATTAAATACTGGTGCTCAGCTACTACCCATGTTAATGGAAACGGCTTTTGGAAAACACTTGAAACTTCTCCATCTTCGCTATTTAAACTTTATCTTCCTAAGAAATATCTAATTATGAAGTATAAAAGCTAGCCTATTCGTTATTTTGCCGCTTGCTTCAAATAACAAAGTTCTTTTCAAGCGTTAATGTTGTTGAATGTTCAATACAGTAAAATAATTTGATGGTGCGTTTACATCGACAAGTAATCGAGTAACTAGAATCAAATCAAAATAGCGGTAACATGTTTTTCCAATTGAAGGAAAAATTAAAAATGGACACCTCCGACAGGGGTCGATCCTGCAACCTTCTGGAACACCTCTTCAATCGCAGTTACGACTCCGTCCGGAGGTGTTTTTTTTTCCTTTAATAAAAAAAATGTACAATCGCTCGCAGATGTTTTTGCTTAGTAAAAATGATCAATTACTAGTAGCCATCCTTCTTCAAAAATCCTTAGTTCGAGCATATCACCTACGTGTCCTTAAAACCTACCTAAGGTCAAAAAATACTAACGAACTAGAAATGCCCCAGATCACATATAAAAGTCGAGGCGGTGATCGTAAACTTGTGATTGCGCGGCTTTTATTACCTACTTTCCAGCCGAAGTGAGTATACTACTTGTTCCACGGAACTGGACAGAGAAAATTTTCGTTCGGTATATGGGACCAAAAATTGTATTATATTATTGTATAGTAAAAATAAACCGATTACTATTTCCAAATACAAAACATTTATAATTGGATCACGTTTACATGAAAACCTATTTCAATATTCTAATGTGAAATTGTAATACATTACATCTACTTAATTTCAGATTTACATGTGACGACACACAATAATGTATGCGACAGCGACTCGCATAACGTAAAATTAGCATACAAATCCCTAATTCATTAAAGCCAAACGAGGCAATACGCGAAACTAACACTGCAGCTGGGTACGTAGCCAAATGCACAAACGCTCACAATAATATCTGTTTTGTAGCTATATGTCTCTATCGCTCTTGCGTTTTGGCGCGACAGAGCCAGACTGCATTTCGGCGTCTGGCGTCGACGATTGCCATTCGACTACGCCGCATGAAATTAGCCTTTCAATGGCACAGCAGTAAGTGATTATGACTGCATTGAAGTGCAAAGACGTGTTGGGCATAACGATATGTAACTTAATTATCATTTTAATATGGCACCAAGATGTTGCTTGTATTTGAGACGTTACTAGAGCTTAAGATACATGAGCAGATACAAGAGCGTAAGATACATTTTATATTGTTCGCAAAAATAATAAAATTATATTTTTAGACAATATTAATCTCCAGATTCAGACTTGCAGATAACCATACACTGCAGAAAAAGAAAATAAGTTCACTGGTGCCATCGTGACTAAGGCCGGAATCGATCCAGGGTCTTCAACTTACGCGGCTAATGCCCTAACCACTATACCGTGCACACGATAAAACCTTTATCAATTGATCTGCCTCTTCTGGGAATTACTGCCAAAACATATTCAAACACAAATCGAAATATATTTCAGAAATTTTGTTTTGCTGATTTAATACTGGTGTAAAACATATATAAAATAAAAACCTATAACTACAAATCATTACAAACTGTCAATGAACATTAAACACGCACGATACGATCACTAAGTAGTAAGTTATCGAAGGGCTACTTTAATTACTGTAACACCAAATGATTACAAAAAAAAAATAACTTTTCAGTGAAGTAACTCACCGCTGACTTACGCCAGCCCACTGGCAAGACAAACGCACCACAATACTATTAGGGCTGTCAACAAAAGCGGTAATCCCCACTTTGTCATTCAGCCCGCGGCGATAATTGGATCAACTGTACGCAAGATGGCGCCTGATGATTTCAAGAGGCTGTTTTTCTCGAGATTTTTCAGACATTTTTTATGTAATTTTCCTTGAAAGTACAGTCGCGGACTGTATGTCCTATAAACAGTTTTTTTCGTCTCCTGAAAAGTAGCTTAAAAATACATAGCGATTGTTCAATTCGCACCGACGATATGTTACGATACGATATATTTTTTGATAACATAAATTAATATAAATGTAATGTTTATCCTAGTATTGGCTGATGTACATATTTATACATATGTACATATCTTAAGATTTTTTTCATGTTATGTATCTAATGTAAGTAAGCACGTTTAAAAGAGACATTGTGGCAGTTGTAGCCTACTTGCAAAATAAATGTTTGTATTTGTTTTTCACCGTTGACAAGGAATGGTAAAAAAAAAGAAACTTTGCATTTCGCATACTTACATTTAAACCCTTATTAAAAGATGTTTCAGTGAGTTGAAAAGTTGGTAATAGACTGAAAGGGTGTAATTATAATGAACGGTAAAAGCTCAGTGTAATCGCATTATGTTACTCGTGGAGTTTCGACACGGGCACGAGGGAATCCTTCGGTTAAGTAAAAGGGGTGTGGAAATATTGCACTTATAATACCTTTCTTGTATTTTTATACACCTAGAAACAAAAAAGGTTTCCACTTTAGAAATACAAGACTTATCCCCTTATTCATAAACGTACTAAGTTATCAAGCCGATAAAGTTCGTTTGTCTCTACCATACCTTTTTGAAGTTTTAGAATACGTACAATAGCGTAAACACACACAGTCACAGCGACATTCAATGTATGGAGAAAGCGAAACAGTAGGTACCCCAACCAAAATAAATGTATGAACATTACCAGGTTCATACATTTTTTGTGACGTTTACTCTTTTGCGTAACGTGTTCTAAAATGTCAAAATCTCAAGGCTTTGGTTTAATGTGATTGTGTTTCTTTACTACCAGTAGGAAGTGTTGGATCTTTAGACTACCTAAATGCGAGACCGCTCGGCCGTTTCCCGACTTTTCCGCCATGTTATATTTTTCGTAACGTCCACTAAAAGTTTAATCAGCCCGGAAGTGAATGCGGATTAAGATTGCACGAGCCCACGGGAAATCAGGCTGATGTTACACGTGTTTAAACATACAGTTTTAATGCTATGGTAATGCTCAAACTTGCGAGTTTAGGCTGACCTCTATGTAAGCCGCTTGTGCTGTGCACTGTGTCGGATCAGACCTGGCTAGTATGTAAAGGTATGAGTTGTCTTCCTGCGGAACTACCTACTTGAAATCAGGTTGATGCTACATGAACATACAGTTTTAATTCTATGTTAATGCCAAACTTGCAAGTCTAACTGACCTCTAGTAAACCGTTTGTAAGATTGTGATGTGCCGGATCAGACTGACTGGTATGACGTGTTCTCAAGATGCCACTTGAAATCAGGCGATGCTACACGTGTTTAAATATACAGTTTTAATGCTATGTTATGCTCAGAGTTAGGTTGACGTCTTTGTAAGCCGCTGTCTGTTCTTGTGAAAAATAAAAACACGCAAAAATATTTAGGGAAAGTATGATTTAGGCCACATTCAGGCTGCAAAACAGCGCCATCTAGTTTTAAGCCTAAAAGGCCCATTAAATTCAGGGGTACGCTATTTTGTATGGGCTTTGTCTGTCTCAGTATTATATGGTCCTTGGTTTTAATGCTATGTTAATGCTCAATTTTGCGAGTTTAAGGACCTTGTGTAAACAGCTTAACAGATGTGCGTCACCCACAAAACCCCGTACCTAGCCAATATGACAATCCTTAAGGCTCTATAGCGAACGATACGCACTGTCATCATCGCACTATAGTCTGCATCTTTAGGTATTTCAATAAATGTAAACAAAATCTTGTTTCCAAAACCTTCCGCTTGGTGCGCTGTTCAAATTCCCATACAAAATGAGGCTTACCGAAGCGTTTTAGTTACGTCACATTTTCGAATTAAAACACCAGAGGTACAGATTATAAAGTTACTCTTACACTGGCTAACTTTAACAGCGCTTTATAAGCTTTGAATACACTCGCTTCATAACATAATCCGAATATAGACCTTATTACTTCATAAGCAAGGTCGTTTCCTTAACCTGCTCCTTAACCTATATAGGTTAAGGTATAAATTATGACATAAAGCGAAATTCCCAGAGAGATTATGTAAATGGGGGTGTACTGCGAATCTTTGTTATGTATATTAATAAGTGATGTGGAGGCGAGAGCTATGCGTACTATCGAGCGATACTGGCGTAATCTTAGACTGAACTTCGCTGGATATTGTAGTTCAATATTAACCCGTGTATTGCCCTGGGAGTGTGGTTTGTTTTCGTGCATATTATATGCCACAGCTAGTTGGTTGGAGTACAGACTAATAACACTAGACCGCCAATCCCCTTGATAAGGGTTATTTCGTCGACATCTAGGCGTCGAGCAGCAGATTAATCTGTACTGTTACTACATGTGTAGCGACATACAAAAAGTGCGTTTCTCGACGATTCACAAATAATATTAGGTATAAGCAGATGCATCACGACATCTAGTGTCACGTAGCAGTACCGAAAAATCTGCTACTTTACGCAAGACATTCGCATGCTTCCAGCAATCTAGTCAAGCTTCTGCTAGTAGTATTAAATTCATGTCTTGATTTTTTTTTTAAATTTCCATATTCATAAAAAAATATACAAATATTTTACGTAAATAAATGGTAAGATTTAGGGATTGTTCATGAATTCACATCTACAGTTAAAAGCTTTTAGAAAGGACACTAACTATTCCCCATTTTACGCGCACTAAATGGAGTAATCTAGTTAAAAATAAATGAAGAGTACATGCCAAAGAGTGTTATTTTATTTTTATACCTTGTTCTAATGTACCTACTACTTACTACTCGAAAAATAAATGAAATAAGGTATTTGAGCCCTAGTAACCATTTCAAACTCGGTAATTTGTACAAGACGAAATATTCAATAGAAAAAGTCTGAAGGATTATCCATTTTGGACCGTAAAAGCTTATCCACTTTACAGTTTTATTTTAAAGCATCATTCATATATGTTATGTTGCAAAGAAGTCATGCACTATTCAACTTAACATACCATACATCGTAAGTACTACGTATTTTGACTAGTACTTAATCACCGCCCATCTCATCTTGGGCGTTAATTGAACCGTGTGTACATATATTATATATTTGCAGGGGTGCATTTGCGTTCTTAATACGCAATATATCTTTGAAACGGTGTAATTACGTAGGGGTAAGTATTGCTTTGAGTATGGTTCACTCATTAATCATATGTATTCGAAATTATAACCATGTGTTACTGTTAATTATAGTACATAACTACATAAATGATGACGTGCCTTCGCCTTTGCGTCAAAAGGGCTTAATATGGCTTTGATGTATTTCGTTCTAATTTGGAATTCTTTATTTACATAATTATATAAGAAGTTTAAGTCTTAGTTTCTTATATAATTTCGTTCATATGTATATGTAAATACACTGGACTATAGCAATGTGCCGGTCAAAGGGATGACGATCGAATGAGGCCAGAGTGCATTTTGGAGCTAGACTGGGAAGTCGAAATGACGGAAGACCTATACAAAGAGATTTCACCCGGGAGTCGATGACTAATGAAATTTCAAATAGTCTATAGCCATGTGGGCAACATAAAAAAATGTAGAACAGCATGGGAATCCATGAAAGAGGCATAATAGGCAAATACATACATATAAGTGATCGCGAATTGTTGAGACGAAAGACAGAAATCGAAATAAGAAGATAAATCAGACAAATGAATGTTCGTTAAAGTAAAGTACTTCAATTTACAAAGAACAACTGCTATGTGGAAAAAATAGATAACTACATATAAAGATAGATAATTTACACGTGTAAAGTATATCAGAACTAATACACACACGTACTCAACTATCCTCAACATTCGAAACTTACTAGAGGTTCTTTAAAAAGTCCTTAATGACTGTAATTTCTGGTTTTTGTCATTTTCTAAGCACGCACTCGAACTTTTGTACAAAAAAGATGAATGGAACAGTTCAGCCTCGATGAAAGTTGGAATCATTGAGCTAACAACTAACATTGTTGCATTATAAGCCTTCTCAGTTCCACAATGAAATTGTAATTTGAATGAACAGGAATATTTTTCGGAAATTCGAAATATGAAGTGTAAACCCATAGCTACCTGTTATGTGGTTGCTATTTGAGTCGTATGTATTTTACAGTAAACTTTAATTGAATGAAAAATATTGTGCGGTTATTTTAAAAGTGCCAGACGTGGATAGCAAAAACAGATGACGTCCTAAATGACAGAAGGGCAGTGTCTGAAGTATCACTTGAGAGTGAAGTTCTAATCCTCGTAGTAGTTTTGAATAGGCTTGGTGTTCGAGTAGTTATGAATGAACTTGAAGTGTTTCCAGGTACTGGCACTTGATTCAAGCGGCATATGGCAATTGACAGATAGAATAGTGTCATCTCTAAATAGTGAGTGAATATAGTAACAATAGTACATTACTACAGAGGCCGGGACAAAGGGGGTTGCCGGCCGAAGACATATAGACGGCCGAGCGAAGCGAGCTAAGTTAAGAGGTACTTTGGACGGCACTGACAAAAAAATATATTTTTTCAAGATAATACTTCATAATAACATATTTATTTTATAAAACTAAATGTTTTCTACCTGGGCACTCAAAATTATTACAGAAATTCATGTAAATTAGTCACAATCAGCTCTAATGTAGGAAAAATGTCTCTCCCCTGGCCTGTCCCCCAACCGAATTTATTTGTCAACAAGTAATTATGACTTTGTTAAAATTCACTTATTATTTTAATAGCCTTAATTTTACAAACATAAATAACTAAGGAACAGTATTTTATGAGTGGAATTTCTTATATTACTGTATTTAACAACAATTATGAACTCCAAACTTTGTCCTACGTGTTTCGTGTCTCGTCCCCTGGCTTTTTAGTTTTCGTTCAAAAGTCGGTTTAATTTGTTAATCTGTGGAGGTTCTGTCCTCTAATACACAGGGTGTTATGTGAAGTTACCGTCAAGAGGCGCTTAAGGCAACTATGCATCCGTTTTGTTGATTATTTCGGCCACGGCACTCGCTGGGTACAGAAATGTTGAGTGAATGCAGTCTTTCCTCTGGTCACTTTTATTTCACAATCATTTGTTTAAATACTAATATATATAACAATATCCACTGTAAATGTTGAATATATTGTTACGTTTATTTATGAATTGCGTACGAGAAACACTTTTACAGCTATTTTTGATTTTCATCGAAAATGTATCTCCCCTGGCGTATCAAAAAAGCCAGGGGAGATACTTTTGTACTAGTTTTGATTATTTTTATTTCCGTTTTCTCTTAACCTTTGTTTAGCGTTGTACCTATTTTTATTTTAGCTTTACGATAGAAGGTTTTCTTTCCAGAAAAACGCAACTATTAAGAAAAAAAGAGGACACATTCACATTCAACTTCATATGAAATTTTCGTGAAGCTGTTTAATAAAAAGGTTTAATACTGATATTAAAAGGATAGGTTTTTGTTTACTTGTTGCCTATTGATTGTACATTAAAATTATTTTTGTTTTAATGGATAATATGGAGAAGTGAAAAATAAGACAACTCATTAAGGAATTATCACTTTTCTTGCTGTAAGAATGTTATGAAATGTAAAGTCTGAGTATAAATAATCAATAATTATAATAAAAACAATAAATAGAGTTAATTCTTAAAAAATAAAACTAAATTTTTCATACAACTGTCTCTTCCCTGGTCACAAAGTGCAACCCCTGTGCAACAGTATCTCCCCTGGACTGAGTATTTCCCCTGGTCGCTGATAAAACACGATAAAACAAATAAATTGACTGGTCCTCTTTGTAAACACTTCAAATTGGCAGTTTTAACTAATACAAATAAACAAATAGGTAAAAAACAACAAAAAAGTTCGCGCCGTCTCTCCATACAACGTATTACCTCTTAACTTAGAATCACCCATTAACACATTTATGGAAAAGTTACAGCTAATAAGAAGTCATAATATGACCATTTAGTTTCTTTTGGATTCATAAGTAACAATAACTATGTACTTATTTTTACATCCGTTTTTTAATAAAAAACAAACGAAGTATAAGATATACGTACGAAATATGATTTGAAGGGTGTTTAACTATTTACCGCTATATTTTCGGTTAAAAATATAATTGAAAATTATTCGATAAAATATGATGATAATGTTGACGAAAATACTTGTTAGTGTAATTATCAGGCTTTAGGTTTGAATATTCGAGAAATATATTCGACCATGATGTTAAGTTATAAGCTACAGTAATTATCAGATTAATTTTGCGACTTGTTTACCTAACATAATTCAGAGAAACATGGTTAACTTAGTTTGAAAATGTTGTACATAATTACGCGAATGTTTGCTTTGATTCGGCCCTTTTAACAATGTTTTAAAGTGTATAGAAATAATTTATACTAACTTGGAGTGATTTACTCCTTTTGAAATGTGTTTACAACTCATAATGATATTATTGAACAAACAAGTAGGTATGTACCAACGTATTTTTGAAGGAACGCCATACATACGACAGTTCAACAAATTATCTACCTAAACATTTTGCTTGTTTCTTCCATTAAACACGTTTTTTACTCCAAATAGCAAATAATTGACTTATTTATTTCATCATCATCATCATTGTAGTCTCCTGTCGCCCACTGCTGAAGATACGTTTCTCTTTGTTTAAGTCAGTATGAGGTAGTTTTATGCTCTGCCTACCACCTTTTGGAACACAGGTATGGATGTATATATTATGGTAAAAAAAGAGTTAAAATACACAATATTGAACAAAAATGAAAGTCAAATCGTAAAATGTGGATATTTAATTATAATAGTAAATTAAGCAATAATACCTTATCAGAATGAATGGTCTAATTAATATTACATCCGAGCGCGTGCGGTTACGTCTGGCTCGGTTATGCTCTAAAATTATTCAAGTCCTGAAGTATTAAATCATTAAATACGAAATTAATTTCCAATACTGCTTGGTAGTTCAGTGGTTTCGGTTTGGAATTAACTTTTTGGTTTATTGAAAACTATGGGTATTAATAACACAATTATTATTTTGGCTTCGATTCATAAATACAAAAATCTTGGTAGTCACTTTAAAATAATTATTTTGATGTGCATGTATATTTATATGAAAATCTCAATTTTAAGGATGATTAAGGACTCTGTGCCGTCCGTGGATTTAGGTAAGAACAATACGGGTAAGTGTGTGGCCATCAAATTTGACCCTTTTACTCATTGCCACAGGTATTTTGCGAGTTCATACTTTTGTTACTCACGATTAACTATATACTTATATTATAACTATAAACTTATGAACCCTCAACACTAATAATTGGTTTGAACGGGCCAAATGTGAAGACCAGACACACTTACCCGCATTGACCTTTAATTACAAAATTAACAACTGATATCAGTATTTTTATGCAGCTACCTATCGGAGCAAAACGCTACGAGGAGTTTTCTACGGCGGCGCGGAGTGGGAAATTCTTGCTACGAGCTACGAAAGTTACGAAACGTATTACATAGTAAAAGAAACGAGCGTAAGTTGTTGAACTGACCACATTATTCCCTTTATATTTGTTTGTAAGTACATATGTACTTTTGCAGTCTTTCAACCACTAAAGACTCATATATCCATCATAAATGTTAAGGCCTACGGAGGCTACGGAGATTAAGTTATATGTACAATCATCATTTTCTCAGTGGAGACTGTAGCCTTGTCGATAACTTTTCACAAACGTAGGCATTTGTTTGTTCAACCCCATATAATACTTGGTTGAAATCCGCCAAAATTAATTATTAAATCCAAACTAAACAAACAACGCAAAAAAAAAATTAAACGAACGAAAACCCCCAAAAACTTAATAACCAGCCAAAATTAACAAGAAAATAGAAGTGTAGACACAGCAAAGGTTTATTAAAAATTAATCCCCAGAGTTGTAAACTACATAACACATTTACTCCCTAACTGTTGAAGTTTCATACGGATTATAATGAATTCAGAGCCGCGATGAATAATGTAATTTACCACACGGTGCCCGAGTTATGTCTATAGGAGTTTTCGAGTTTTTGAGCGTGGTTATGGTATGATCTTGCCGCGGGCTTCGAGTGGATTTAAGTATGTTAGGTTCCTAAACTTGTTAAGAGGAATTTTCATTTAAATCGGTTGTGAAACGAACTGTCTAGACAGTTGAATAAGCCAGTAAGGTTTTTTTTTAATGATCTACGCGACGTCTGACCTCGAAGTCAGTGTTAGAATCAGAATCAAGCCCTTAAATGACGTGGACAGGTATGAAGAATACACGAGTACTTCTATTTCCTCATCGTCATCATTTCAGCGATTAAATGCCCACTGATGAAGCATAGGCTTCCCATCGTGTACGTCACTCATCCAGGTCCAGGGCTAGTCTCATCCAGAGGTGCCCCGTAGTTTTCCGAAAGCCGTTTACTAAACTAGCTAACAGATGCAAGGCGCTTCTTACGTCCGAATGCAACTACCATTCTGTCAACATTATGGTTCACTCTGCTTGGCAACAGTCCCACCCAACTCCATACTTCTATTTAGATAAAGATAAAAGATAAAGATGAAAGACATTTATTCATGACGATCACATAACATGTACGGACATGTACAGACATCAAACATAAAATGGCAAAGAACAAACTGACATAAAAGTGTTCATCACGAAATGGACCCAACACAGCATGATGCTAGCTAGCCATGTAGCCAGCGCTGATCTTCCGTAGGGCCCATTTGGTGATGCCACGACAGATAACACATTAATTTAAAAACAAAAACAAACATAAAAGTACAATTATTTGAACCCTACACATACAGCCACAGTATTTAGAAGCATTATGACTAGGCATATACGATGTGATTTCAACTTTCAGATACATAAGAGTGTTGACGATAAACAAACCCAATAAGTGATACTTCAAGTACTTTGAATCAATCCTTGTTTAAATGATTAAGTGAGATTACTGAGATACTGAGATCCCATTTCAAGTGCGTCAATCATGAACTATATACAGGTATTATCGTAGTAACATCCTACACAAACGGCTCATTCATAAAAGCATTTGGTCTCGAGTATTTTCAAACGACTATTTTTTTAATGTCACAGTTTCGTTTTTTTTTCAACCCCTTATTTGCCAAGAGTGGCACTGAAGCTTTAGTAGTTTCATGTGCTCTGCCTACCCCTTTATGGGATACAGGCGTGATTATATGTATGTATGTATGTATTTTCAAACCTAGTTTAACTCGGCCTCCAAGATTTATAGCGACTGTTCATAATCAGAGATCAGACTTTACTATACCTGGAACGTAGTGAATAATAGGTCATATAGGTCTATCAACACAGTTTCAGCATTCATCCTAACTGCGAAGATAATAAGGTATATTATTCGTATTTAGTCGTTTGTTGTGTAGATAGTTTAAGGTCAACGACATGTAGGTGAATAGGCGATAATTCCGACAAGTACGTACTAACACTAACGACATTCAGCATGTGTGGTTCTCAATGAAAAGGTACATCGTAAGAATTAGGACACAAAATCCCCGCCGCGTCTGTTTGTATGTTCGCGATACACACAAAAACTACTGAAAGAATTTTCATGCGGTTTTTAGTTATAAATAGAGTGCTTCTCCAGGATTTTGGATATACATACTATAATTTGTTAAAATATTGAGTGAATTGTTTAAAATATGGATTTTAATCAACCAAAAGAATACACGGATGGCTAAGAACTATTTTTTTTTTTTATGGGATAGGAGGCAAACGAGCAGACAGGTCGCCTGATGGTAAGCGATCACCGCCGCCCATGGACACCCGAAACACCAGAGGTGTTGGAGGTGCGTTGCCGGCCTTTAAGATGGGTGTACGCTCTATAGTAGAAGAAGACATTCTAGTCCCTTTTACCTCAGAATGTCACATACATAGGTGTTTGTGCGAACTTGTTGGATCAATATGTTCCTTTGTATTCAGGTGATTAGTGGAAATCTAAACCTAGTTTGAGATTCATAGTGCCCACTACAGGAGGCTTAATACACAAATCAGTTTGTATGTTACAAAGCTTATCGAGAAGCTGGTTTGATACTAGTTTTGGTTTAATTAGATAATAGTTTTGGTTTAAACTTTAATTACATACCTATGTTTGTTCAGGGCTCATGTTTGAAACGTTTATAACTCACATGATTTGGATTTTCAGAAAAGGAGGTCTAAATTGCTTCGACATAGAATTAGTCAAACATTTCAATACTTCGCTATGTAGCCAGAGCTACTGCAAGCAATTCAGAGGTGTGCAAGCTCGTAGCTTGGCTACTGGAAGCATGGGAGTGGATAACAACACTAACACAACGCAACATTTCAACAACACTATCATACCTATACAACGTGTTTCCGGTATCACTCAAAAACTCAGACACCCCAACAGATTTTTATTTTTTTAAACTCATCTAGAGTATTCAACTTTTAATCTGATGGTTACTTTTTTTTAATTGAATTTTTAGATATCTGTACAGCTCTACTTGACTTTTAGCTCTACACTCAATAAAATAATTGCTAACTACCATCATAAACCATAAGACTATTTATTTGTGTACGTTACTGCAACGACATAAGGTTTACCCATAGACAGCTAAGATGTCATTGTAAAACACTTTAAAGCTTTGTCACAGTAAACTTCAAATTGGACAGGTAATCGCAGTAAGCAAATTTAAACCCAATATTCAGAATGACAAGGTTGTAATTAGATACGAGTTCAATTTGTTATGACTTATGATAAACATTAAGATTAAACTGACAAACAACGTCAAACTCGTAGCGGAAAAAATAATCGCCCAAGTAACCAGCCAGTATTAATACCCCTAAATACTGAAAAAGGTAAACAACCTCTAACAATGCGATATACACAATGTTGTATTACGAATACAATAGAACAGGCACGTAAAAAATAACTAATCATACTAATTTAAATAAAAATATTACCCCCATCAAGATATAGCTCAATCGATTCTACTCTCGATTCTGAACAAACGGTTTTCAGGTTTTTAGTGTTAAGTGAAACACGGTGTATACATATACATACTTACCACATGATTGCAAATAAAGAACTTTGATATCTCACTTTATCGCTTATCATAAGATCGAAATTTGTCAGTATCTTAATACGAACAACCTGAACATATTTCTGAAATGACACACATACCCGATCTTATATTTAGAGGTATGTATAACCAAAAATCTAAGGGGACTAACCAATAAGTTACAATAACGCCGAAACAGTGTAACGAAAGTCCGAAGTATGGCACAAAGACAAACATTTGACAAGTAAATTCATACCTTTTATAATTATGTACAATGTACCTACATTACCATAAAAACCGTAATTCAATCGTGAAGCAATATCCAATTCGCAAAAAGATCTAGCTAACACGAAAACTTCATTATAAGTGTTTTTTCGCTACAAACCTTTGCTCAGAGCGGACGCGTGTGTATTTAGTTCTCTGAAGTTATTTTTGCTTTAAATTTAATATTTTAAATAGTTTTCTTCTGTGTGCTGGGGAACTCGGTACCTCCTTGTTTCGCCAGTGTTGGTTGCCGTTAGACCCATCGGCCATATTGGTTTGTGTCGGACTTCTCTCTTGTGTACGCGTTGTTGGTCGCTGGGATCGAACCCGGGTTCGCTGCGTAGCAGCTGAGTGCACTGCCGCGGAGCCACGGTGCGCTAGTGACAAGTGCGCGAATCTACGACATATTACAACGCGAGTACGGGGGCCTTCATTATAATTTTAACCCTATTATCAACGACATAAGAGTCACATCCGTTCAGCCGAAATGTTGTGCAAAATGTGCAATGAGCCTGTGGACTTCGCTTCGGTACTTAAGTGTACTGGCTGTGAGGGACCGTACCATTTCCATTGCCTTGAAATGACACCGGCCCAGTTTAAGGAAAATTATAATGTTTTGGTAAAGTCATGGCTGTGCTCGTTCTGCACTTCGGTGAACACCCGTCGCAGGAGAAACGATTTTACCCCAGTGGGACCGGCGGCACGTTTTCTACATCTAGATGACTCTGCTATGTCTTGCGATGGATTGTTAAATGAGTCGAAGCTCATGGACGGAGACCGGACTGTTTTTACGGCTGAGAATGAAGCCAGCAGCATGTTAAGTACACCTCCAAATAGTTACGGGCAATGCGAAAATACTGGCGGCGGCAAGACAGTCACTTATGAAAGCGATGTATTAAATAATATATTAACCAAAATTTCAGAACTTCAAGTTCAGTTCTCGGCGATTAATGTCATACAGTCGGACATGCAGCAAGTCAAAACGGATATTGCGGAAATGAGAAATAGCCTCAACACGAGGGTCGAAGAGATGGCGCTTAGGATCGACTCCATTGAGTCCCGCGTAGTCGCCCTGGAGTCAAGCAGGGCCGAACTGGCCGAGGTCAAACAAAATGTAACCCAGCTCATGTCTGACCAAAGGAGCAACGATCAGTGGGTACGTAGATCGAATGTTCAAATTAATGGGATTCCTGAGACCAGAGGCGAAAATCTGCAGGCCGTACTGAAATCCTTAGCGGAACGCTCCGGTTATCCACTGAATGTTAGCACCGACATCGACTTTGTCACTCGCGTGGCTGTCAAGAACGACACCGACAGCAATAAACCGAAACCGATTATTGTAAAATTTCTTGCCCGGTACAAAAAAGATGATTTCTTATCAAGTGTGCGTAAATTAAAAAACCTAAAGGCCTCTGATTAAGAGCGTGCGCAGACAGAGAGCGGTCTGGAGTTCTGCGTTCCGCGTTCAGAGTTCTGCGTTCTTTAGAATGTACCGAATCTGTAGCAACAACGCACACAGCGGGCAGTCTGCCCGCGGCGGTCAAAGTGGAACGCCGCGTTCTAGCGTTCTTTTCCCGCGGAGACAGAGAACGCCGGAACGCGGGGATGTCTGAGGTTGCAAACACAGAAAAAAAAATGAATTGGTTAGGAAAAGGAAGGATTTCTGAGGTCGAATCTACGGATAGTACACGACGAAATGCTGTTATGTTTATTTTATCCTTAATAAATAATTACAATGCCCTAAAATTACAGCCAGCCTTTATTTTTTCTCAATTAATGAAACTATTCATCGACATGCGAATAGAAATATCGAATCGCTGTTCATCTGTAAGGCGAATTTAACAGGTGGAATTTTTGAGCAATAATTTTTCATAGGAAAACGAACTATTCAGTGACATGTTGCATGTACAAAGACACAAACGAAACTAGAACGCGAGGATTTGAACGCCGCCTGTGTGCGTTGGAACTCTTGAGCGGTCAACGGTCACCAGAACGCGGAACTCTGACAGAACGCAGACCGCTCTCTGTCTGCGCACGCTCTTAGGATTTGCAAATAACGAAAATCGTATATTTGTCAACGACCACCTCTCCAGCTTTAATAAATACCTACTCAAACAAGCTCAAATACGAAGAACGCAAAAACAATATAAATATTGTTGGGTAAGAAATTGTACCGTGCAAGTACGCAAGTCTGATTCCTCTCCTATCATATATATAACCTCTGAGGACGCGTTAAACAAGATTACATAAGCAAGGACACTTACTCAGTACTTCTAAATGTTTGTGTATATTTAACTTGTATATGTATCGATACATTCAATACTTACATGTTCCTCCGTATAACATATTTACCAGCTGATCAGAATCACACTATTGTAAACACTTTTTTGCGATGCACTTGTCACTTATCTATTAGCCATGTTTTAAGTTATTACTACATTATGTTGTGGTTATGTATAGTTATAGGTAACACTTTACGTTTAAGCCAGTTCAAGTTGTTGCGACACAGTCCATTTATATTTAATTTGTACACTTTTAATTTGCAGCACATGACCGTTATCACTAAACAAACTTTTTTTTATGTCAATTAGTGTTTACTATCAAAACGCCCGAGGGCTCCGTACTAAGTGTAGCGATTTCCTTCGTAGTGTCATTCATTCTAATTACGACATTATATGTATTTCAGAAACATGGTTAATTCCAAGTATTTTCGACGCCGAGTTATTCGACCCGCGATACAATGTGTACCGAACGGACAGAGATTGTGCGAGTATGGGGGTAAGCCGAGGCGGCGGCACGTTGGTGGCCGTGCGCCGCGATCTGAGGGTAGACCCGCGCGGTATGCGCTCGCTCCCTCAGCTACTTGATGCTGACGTCACCGGTGTAGATATATGTTTTCCCCAAGGTCCATTAACAATCAAACTTAAATTGTTTACATGTTATTTCCCACAAAGTAAGCATCAATTAGAATCACAGTCTTTATTTTTTGATTTTATTTCACAGCTATACAATGATTGTCCAGACGATTTATTTTTAATATTGGGTGACTTTAATTTAGGTGAAGCCATATGGGCCCCGTGTGAATGTGACGCTAAAACGTATAAAATCTCCAACCCCAATCACAACAACCTTATAACTCAACTATCTCACTTTATGCACTTAACGAATTGGTCACAATTTAATCACCTACCAAACAAAAACGGACGGCAGCTCGACTTAGCTCTGTCTAACTGCCATTGCGATCTATACCCTACTTACCCGCTCGTTCCTATAGACACTCACCACCCCGTATTTTGTGTTACCGTTGATGTCAACTGGAGGGAACGGCCGTTAAAGGAAGCGCCGCGTACGGTTTACCGTTATTTCGCTGCGGATTATGACCTGATTAATTCTAAACTAATCCAAATTAACTGGGACCCACTTTTAAACACGCCTTGTGTTAATGAGGCAGTTGATTATTTTTATTCAAAAATTAATGCTATAATTAAAGAATTCGTTCCTTCCAAATTATTTAAAAATAATAATAAATATCCAGTGTGGTACTCGCGTCATTTAATAAAATTAATTAAAAAAAAACATAAGGTTCATAAAAAATGGAAAATATATGGCAGACTGTCCGATTATAATAGCTTTTCTGAGCTTCGTTCTACAGTCAAATCGTTAGAGGCAGCATGTTACACTTTATTTATTGAAAGGAGTGAGAACAATATAAAAAAAAACTCTAAAGCCTTTTGGTCATTTATCAAATCTAAAAAATGTAACAACAATATTCCCGATTCTGTCTTCCTCAATGACAATGTAGCTAATGATGGTTGTGCTATAGCCAATCTTTTCAACTCATTTTTTCAATCGGTGTTTGAACACAATTCGTTACCAAATGTTTCCCCGTCTTCCCTTGAATATGATTCTAATACTAGTTTAAATGTGATCAGTAATATAACATTTCAGACAGATTTAGTAGAACGATACCTTAAAACATTAGCTGAATCAAAAGGCGGTGGACCTGACGGTATCCACCCTGTATTCCTTAAAAGGTGTAGTAAAACATTAGCTTTTCCCATTTCGGTGATTTTTTCGCTGTCTATGAAATCGGGAATTATGCCAACAATTTGGAAGCGCTCTCTTGTAGTACCTATCCATAAAAGCGGTAATAAGCATAATATTCAAAATTATCGCGGTATATCGAAACTGTCCTCAATCCCAAAATTATTTGAGAAAATAATTTATGACCAATTGTTCAATGCGGTGAGACCCATACTTACTCCTAATCAACACGGCTTTATAAATAAACGTTCGGTGGAAACCAATCTTGTAGAATTTTTAGATTTCTCATTAAAGGCAATAGACAAAGGGTTTCAGGTTGACGCTATTTACACGGATTACTCTAAGGCCTTCGATAAAATCTCACACAATATCCTAATTCACAAGTTGAAGACGTTTGGTATACATGGTGATTTGTTGAGGTGGTTAACGTCGTACCTCCGAGATCGGTCTCAGGCAGTGTCTGTCAAAGGGCATACATCATCTTTCATCCCCGTTCTGTCAGGTGTCCCCCAGGGCTCGCATTTAGGGCCTTTGCTTTTCAACATCTTTATAAATGACGTTGTGGATTGCTTTCACCACTCCAAGGTATTACTTTTCGCCGACGACATGAAAATTTTTACTTTAGTGAAGTCTCTAGACGATTGTGTGTATCTCCAAGATGACTTAAATAGGTTGGATCATTACTGCACTACAAATTGTCTTGACCTTAATATCGAGAAGTGCTGCACGATCTCATTCTCTCGTAAACGTTCCCCTCTCACTTATGATTACCAGCTCAAAAACACAAATCTGAATAAAGTAAGTGAAGTTAGAGATCTAGGTGTTCAGATTGATAATGAGATCCAGCTCACGTCTCACATTGATAAAATCACGTCGAAAGCATACAAAATGTTGGGTTTTATTTTTCGTCAGAGCAAAGACTTCAGGGATCCAGATACACTTATTTTATTGTATAACGCTTTCGTTAGATCACATTTGGAGTTCGCTTCCGTTATTTGGAATCCTCAATATTCGGTACATATTGATCATATTGAGAGAATTCAAAATAAATTCATTAAATGGATGCACTACAAGTTCGAATCATTTGTTAGTGATAGTATAGTAAGTCTCAAGCTGCGTAGAGAACACAAAGATGTGATATTTTTATTTAAATTATTAAATAATTTGACTGAATCGCAATATCTTATCAATAACATTTCGTACAGGTGCACCAGCACCCGAACTAGAACCAATGCTCTATTCGCAATACCATTCTGTCGTACTAGGTATGTAAAGAACTCCTATCTTGTTAGAGCATGTTCAACTTATAACAACAAATACTCAACTTTTGATTTATTTAGTACAAAACTTGGTAAATTTGTTTCTATGGTAAAATCCAATACTAGTATCTAATTTCTTTAAATTATCAATTTTTGAGTGTTTGATCTGTAGATATAATACGAGTACATCAAATCTATGTTGTTGCTTTGCTTTACTTCGATGCTCATGTTTTTGTTTCTTCATTCTTTTCCCCACACTAATTGTTAATATACTTAGTAATAGTAATGATTAAAATTAAGTACCCTTTGAGCAATTCTGCTTTATTCCATTAGTGGAAACTGTTTTGGCTCATGTGTTAGTCATGTAACCTATATTATGTAAAATTGTAAGCTGTTTGTTTCCCAATAAAGATAAAATAAAAAAAAAAAAAAAAAAAAAAAAATAAGAATTACAATAGCTGGAGAAATGGACAATCCATGTAAAACTTAATACAATGGATTAATTTGATGTTCAAACAATGATTTTCGCTTTTGTTGCCGAATCCGATATTCACCGACATTTTCTTTTAGGGTTCCTTTGCTCGGGAAATTCAGATTTATAGTCTGTACAAAATATAACCTAACCACAAAATTAAAATTCTGAAAAAAACCTCGACCGCGACATAGTGGACCGGTTTTCATGAAACATGGCTAAGAACACTCCCGACTAACTCAGCTTTCAGACAAAAAAAAACGAAATCTAAATCGGTTTACCCGTTCGGGAGCTACGATGCGCCAGACAGACACACATAGACAGACAGACAGACAGACACGTAAAACCTATAACACCTCGTCGTTTTTGCGTCGGGGGTTAAAAACTATGGAAACGGATTTTTATCGCGTATATTGAATTTGACAATACTTCTCGACGTTCCGAACACTACAGCGTTCGTGGTCAACGGGTTACCCCTTTCGTATTTGGTCGGTTAACCAACAGATGCTGCTGTAACTACCCGAAAATTATTTAGAAATTATTTGTTTACCTAAAAATATTTTTTTTGTAAAACCTCCGACCGCGACATAGTGGACTGATTTTCATGAAACATGGCTAAGAACAATCCCGACTAACTCAGCTTTCAGACAAAAAAAAATCTAAATCGGTTCATCCGTTCGGGAGCTACGATGCCACAGACAGACTCACACACAGACAGACAGACAAACAGACAGACATGTCAAACTTATAACACCCCGTCGTTTTTGCGTCGGGGGATAAAAAGTACTACAGCGTTTAAGTATTTCTAGTAAGTGGTGTATCGCCAGATGCATACATATATAATATAGCTATAGCCTGTCAACCAAATTTTGGCAGTAGCAATGTACATCAAACTAAAGTATGATATCCCTATGAAACGTACAAAAACCAGCAATGTACGTCGAACAGCCACAGATATTTTTTTTTCAAGGGGCTCGCTCCTTCCTTACGAATTAGATAATGTATTAAAAAGGGACGGATATGTGCTAGTTATTTCTCTTTTTGGTAGGACGGAGATTTCCATAGATAAGATACAAATGACACGCGAACTTCCACCGATTTTCAAAACTAGTGTTGCTAGCCCGCGATTTTTCAAATTTGCCGCCTTTTTCTAGTGACAAGATTTGGTTGACGGTCTATATGTACCTATTGGCCGCGATTTTGTAAAACGAAAAATTCTGCGTAAAACCTTCACGGGTCGATGTTCTGTCGTAGCTGCGTAGAAAACGTGGACGTGCCAGTCGTTTATGTTCTGACGTAAAATACGCAACTGTCTCTGTTACACTAAGAAACAAATATGTATTAAGCGTTTTACTTACTTAAATAAGTAGGTAAATTATAAAACTTAAGGTCTAGGTTAGCTAGCCCTATAGCCACAGATGTCATATATACCATAGATCAAGCAAACGTATCTACTTAGCGTGTCAAATGAACTCAGTGAAATCCACTGAGTTGTCCGTCTTTAATCGCAGCTTGCAGCTTTCGGGCGTCAATTTTTGTAAGTTGAAGTCAATGAAAACATAAAAAATGCCTCGTTACGTGATATTCAATTGCAACAACACAAAAATTATGAACAATCAAGAGCCTGAGACATATTTAAAATTACAGGCAAGAAACAACTTCAGTACAAAATTTGACACGCTCGGCCCCTATACAAATAGATGAACTTGTTTCTTCTATCTAAATATAGTTCTGTGCCTATAGCCAAGCGTACAAATAAACGGAATATTTTTTTTTCATAATTACAACATATACTGTTCACATACAAGTGACTCAATAGCTGCCACATGCAAAATAGTTTAACTACATAGACGATGGCGCCCCTATTCATTTCATTTCAACTTTTTTTTACCAGGCAGTAGGTTGCCGAAATCTAGAAATCCCTTTGGGGGTTGTTCCTTCGGCCCTTAAATTTTATGTATCTGTTGTACAATAGGTACATTATTTAATCTCGTTTATATTATACAAGTTTGAACACTCACGTTTCGATATCGTTTGTGCGATATCTAATGCATGGTTGGCGTTCGCGCCGCGTCCGACGGCGCTACTGAGCGAAATCTGTAACAAAAGAAATATCCATTAGACTACTTCGTTTTTATATCGCTGTGAAAACAGCTATACATATATTCAGACCCTCTAGCACAACTTGCCTTGTCGCGCGCGTTTCCATACCTACTTGAAGTCGCGCTTGATGTATGAACTCGCGCGCGACAAGCCAAGTTGTGCTAAAGGGTCAGGAACTGAATAAGTGCCATATACGAATACGTTATTACGACTTATTACCTATCTACGACCTAGGTACACTGAAGTACGGTAAATTTTTTGTACATATGTACACAATGTACACACTACAGAAATGTTTTTATCAGGTATATAAATTACCCTGCTAGAGTAGGTAGTTAAGTACATTTACGCAGCCCTAAAAATCTGCATAAAACGGCTACTACCGACAAAAACAGAAAAATAAGCGTTATGCTATATGCTATTCAATAACAGAACACAGGACACGTCCGTTGGGACTATTACCAACCGTCTCGGCCTTGGGCCGAAAAAAACTCAGGTAGCAACCGACCGACGTGATCGGAGAAGGCCAAGTATTCTAATAGCTTGCTGAACATATTCATTCATTCTAAAAAGTAAAATACGACCTCGAAGTCCCTACTACGCGACCAAAAAGCGCACGACACGTATGTAGATTCGTGTCGGAAGACGTGCGACTTGGTTCAAATTGTCTTCAAAGGTTATATCGCGCGCCATCTTCAATAAAAACTAAATTTTGAGCTGTAGACTCGTCAGCGTTTCGGAATAGCAGTTAAGGATCGCTGTCTTTAAAAGTAACAAAGTTACGTTTACCGTCGAAAGTGGTGACACTATCTGAGCTAGACGAGAGATCTGTATGTAGAAATGATAGTTCTTAATTTGTACAATGGTAAAAATAAGTTTGTTGAATCTTTATTGGATTCTTGTCTCGATACAGCATTAGGAGAAAAAGTCGGGGTATTCAGGTTATTGTTAGGTTAGGTTATGTAAGCATGGTTTACGTCTGTTTACATTATTGTCCTGTTTTCTTAAAATGTATGATGACTGACAGTCCAAAAGATAATTTGAATAATTTCGCTGGAATATAAAACAAAATGCACGGGAAATGTGGACATGGATACATGAAAGAGTTCAAAATGAAAACTCTCAATCAGTATTTATATGGTAGCTGTTACCGTACGTACTAATGCTATTGAAAAATATATGTACAAGATAGCATAATTAGGAGACGCAGTACTCGAAAATAACTCTAAAAATAACTGGAATAGTATATATATTACCATTCTCTTCTCGAGATAATCCTTCAGGAAATCCTTGAAACACTAGTTTCATGGTCTAAGTGAACATAATATGTTAAACTAATAAACAATTTGGAATTTGTAAAAAGTCCTAGTTTTTCAATTCTTACCTTTACTAAAATAAAGTTTTTATCATTTACCTAAATAAATCGCGGCCTATCGACAAAAGCATTAAAGTCGTAATAACAATTTGTTAAAACCCAATCTACGAATCATTTAGCATTAATGGCGTTAAATTATTCAAATTCACCAGACGTTCGGAAATAACCTCCACAAAAGACTTACTGATATTCGCATTGCGTACTAGTGTTAGAATAACCTAACCACAAAATATTTTTCCCCTCACTAGCTCGGAAACACGTGTTTTGTCCTTTAATACCAGCGGGTAAAAACGCATTTTATCCACTAGTGGGTAAAGTAATTTGACCTTGAATAAAGTCAAATTAACTGCTTTAAAATTGATATAAGTAGGTGAATCTAGTAATAAAGATGATTTACCACCTGTGGAAGCAGTTATAAACGCATTATTTGCGTTGTAGTTTCCTCGCTATAGTGAGGGGAAAAGTTTTGTGTTACACTCGGGTGCAAATGTATTTTACTTCTCGTGTGAAAACTCGCAAGTTCAGGATTCTATTCTCGAACCACTCGCTTCGCTCGTGGTTCAACTATAGAATCCTTTCACTTGCTCGTTTTTCAATTCCACACTCGGCGTTAAAATACAACTTTGCCCCCTTGTATAACAAATAACTATTTTTTGATAAAACCCCCGACCGCGACATAGTAGACCGATTTTCATGAAACATGGCTAAGAACACTCCCAGTTAGTCGGGAGACGAGGGACTAATTCAGCTTTCAGACAAAAAAAAACTAAATCTAAATCGGTTTTTCCGTTCGGGAGCTACGATGCCACGGACAGACACACACAGACAGACAGACAGACACGTCAAACTTATAACACCCCGTCGTTTTTGGGGGTTAAAAACAGTATATTACAGTAGAGCCTGAGTCATTGTTTTTTCATAAGACTCACATGACATGTGCGGCAGATATAGAAAAATCTTTCTCCCTAGGAGTTTTCTATTATATTGCAAGTGTGATGAAAAGCACTGTGTGTAACTCGGGGCGTAAGAATATTGCAAACTCGAGTGTTTAAATCGCTCCTTTTGATAGGATTAATTTTTTGCTACTCAAAAGGTGGTGATGTACTTAGGCAGGGAAAATATTCGATATTCGGCCGAATGGTTAGCAATATAGTGGCCTCTAGTTATGTTAGATTACTTATCTATTAAATAAATGTATAGGCAACACGATACTGCCTAACTGATCTAATTTGTACCAGCAGTGACGCAACGATTAGGTGCGATGGGAATACCGAGGAAGGTCGCTCTATCGGCATCGTTTGAACTTCATTATCACCCACGCCATCATTCCCTAACATCATCCCTCCCTTTCTTACCAACGAACGTAATGTAATGTAGAACAGAGACGACATATCTATTTTGAAATTCGAACGATTCCATTAACGGAATGCCTACAAATACATTAGCACCAAATGTATTGGACGATTTAATTTGTGAATAAGTTTGGAATTAATATGTTTGGTGAGTTTACGGCCTATTGTTGAATTTGAATGTTTATTGTTGTTCACGGCAGGTTCATTTTGAATTAATCTTTATTATTCATATCTAAGACCTTCTAGAATTAGGGTCCCCCCACATCTAGCGTCTCGCGAGCGTCGCGTCGGGCCAACTGTATGGAAAAAGACGCCGCGTCGACGCGACGTCGACGCGGCGTCAGGCTTTGCCCATACAGTTGGCCCGACGCGACGCTCGCGAGACGCTAGATGTGGGGCGACCCTTATTGGTCTTTTAAATGAAATTGAGTAGATATGTCAATAGCTGATACTAATATTTGATCGTGCAAATCTTAGTCATATCGTGAAACGTGAAAATAATTTGTGAGTGTGCACGGGAAAACGTCCCACTTTGACGATTGCTATAAAGCCGCTTTATTAGTTTATTAAGTAAGTCTCGCCTTAAAGGTAAACGACAAAGTGGGACGTTTTACTAAACACACTGACATTTTCTTTTCGTTTCCCAAAGTCGATGGCTACAAAAGAAATTCTGACGAAATGGTCCTTTTTGTTCGGTCAATCAATCTGATTCAAGTTAGTAGGTACTTAGCAAATAGTTTTATAGTTAAAACCCTGTCATATTGACACTGCCCTTTATTTGCCATAGAAATCACTTTAGCGTTTACTATGAAAAGGTTCTACAGTGGAATATTCAAATTGGTTGACTGTAATCGATGGAATCAGGCGTTACTTTGCGGAAATCCATGTTAATCGTAAACTAGAACTTTCCTTTGCTAATCCGCGAATAGATAACGTGCAAGTCAATCAGTGCTAACCTGTTATAATTACTTGCGTATTTTTTACATGCAATCAATTTTCCCACCCTCCCACCGCAAAAATAAAAATAAATACGGAAATAAATATAACAACCCACCACCAAAAATACAACACTCGACACGTGTTTCGCCTCTCTACGAGGCATCCTCAGGAGCTGATGTTGACGGTCCGAAGTCCCGCAACTGACAGTTTAAGAACTGTATTTTTGGTGGTGGGTTGTTATATTTATTTGCGTATTTATTTTTATTTTTGCGGTGGGAGGGTGGGAAAATTAATTGCATGTAAAAAATACGCAAGTAATTATAACAGGTTAGCACTGATTGACTTGCACGTTATCTATTCGCGGATTAGCAAAGGAAAGTTCTAGTTTACGATTGGTTGACTGTACATGAAGCATGGCCCTATGGACATGGGACGCTACATGTAACCCTCAAAATTGTGCTGTTACCTCGCATAAGTTCATTAAGGCCCGCTTTTATATGGGAGTTGGGAGCAATTAATGGTGTGGGTATATGGGCTTTGTTGAAAAGTGTCGTAAATACTGAAATAAAGGTAAAACTATAAAAATTACAGTCGTAAATGGCAAGTAAAAAGTCTGCAAATATAGGATGTTTAATTCAAAGCCCGGATGACGGGAGAAATTATGTGTTGACATCTCAATAGTGCGAGGAAACACATTTTATAAGTCGATAAAAAGCACGATGTACTCGACCACCGTTACGAAATAAATAAAAAAATTGGTAGTTGTAAACAATTTTAAAAAGAGCTGTTTGTATTTTTTTTTTCAATGTCAGATAGCGGTTGTTTATAATTGCGATAAACAAATAGGATAAGAAAGAGGTTTTGTAAGTTATGAGAAAAGTATCTTTTTAGAACTGTCACTCTTATTTTATTATTAAAATCATTCCCGTGACCCGTACTATTGATGATTATTATAGTATGTAATTAGTTTACTGAAATAATAAATAATAAGCTTACCTAGGTACCTGATGTAACATTATGTAACAATATGACATGTAAGATAATAACTATACTAAAAATCAATAAATTTCTGATTCAAAAATTGTTCGTATGGATGTCGATAAAATAGTCGATATTTAATTAAGCAGTATTGAAAAGTGCATTTTTGCTCCCGTCGTCCGGGCTTTGTAATTATTGAGTCACATATGCATCCATATAGGTATACAGTGTGTGGATTCCATACGGGCGAATAATGTATCCAGTTATAGTATCTAATCATACGAATCATATAGGATAATCATTTTATTAAAATGTGTTATTAATTAAGAGTAATTATTTTTTTAAATCTGACCAAGCAGCAATGTACGCCGTCCATATTAACTTGACATGACATAAACGTCATGTCGTAATTACGTTTAGGTAGGTACGCTAATTGATGTGGACGTAATACATTGCGTGCTGAATTATTATGTATGAAAAAAAATATCTCATCTATTCAATAAAAAAACCATGTAGTTAGGCTCCTTAGGTCCAATGCTAATCGTTATTCAAATATTCGCCCGTATTGAATACACACGCTGTATATTCAACTCCCACCAATGAGGAGGCACACTGACATTTTATCCCGCCAAGCGGCGCCTGTGCAAGTGCCTAGGCATGTCACTGTCATATGTGTGTGTGAGAGAAAAAATACTATCTTCTCGCTCTCACGTTTGAAATTCTTTATCTGTGCAATGGACTATTATGGTGGCGCCATCTGTCATAACATTTGAGTGTACCTCCTCATTGTTATAAAATTTGTAAGTAAATTTTCTTAAAATTAACTGTTTATTTATTTAGGCACATTATTCAGACAGCACTTTGGATATTTTGTATGGGAGAGAAACATTTTTTCGCAATTGATTGATGATATATATTTTATTTATGACTGACTTAAATATAGCACACCATTGTAATGGTACCCACTTTGCTTTACTAACAATTTAAACAGAAACTGAACAGTGGCGCATCAACTTTCTAACGAACCATCAAGCAACTTATCCATTGAACATTATAAGTACTAAACAAATAACTCTCAATCAGTCCAAAGTTAACTTCAAAGAGCTTCTAATATCATTATGTTTATACACAAAAGCATAGAAAAGCGGCAAAATTGTGTTCAACTAAATTAAGGGGATCCAAACTTCCATATTAACTTGGAAATCCAGGTAGCCGTATCAATTTCACATCAAAGGAGAGTTGCGAAGGAAATTCTGTTAAAATTGATATAGCTTATGCAGTATTTTGGAGTTGCTAGCTAAGCGGAATGCAAAGGTAATACAATAAAGATAACCAATAACACGCAAGAAAATGTCAAAAATACAGATCCTTTCCTATACAACGCGCGTCATCGTGAAAAGTTTTATAAGATACTTACTAGCTTTTGCCCGCGGCTTCGCTCGCGTTACAAAGAGACAAAATGTAGCCTATGTCACTTTCCATCCCTTCAACTATCTCCACTTAAAAAATCACGTCAATTCGTCGTTCCGTTTTGCCGTCAAAGACGGACAAACAAACAGACACACACTTTCCCATTTATAATATTAGTATGGATTTTAACTTTCTAAGATTCTAATATTTACCTATTGACGAACGGCATTGATGCAATCGAAAATATAATTTTAAATTTTATTAGAGAAATAAATCATTAAACAAAGCGACGTGATTATCAGTGACATACCTAGTGGCTTAGCATAACGTAATCTATGGCCTGAGTTAGTCCGTTCGTACGACGTCTAAAGAACTTTAGCTAAGCAAACCAGTGGAATACGCCATCCACTGGTTTGCTTAGCTTTAAGTTACGAGGTATATCAGTTTGAATCCCATAAAAAATAATCAAAAAAGCAATAATAAAATTTCTTACACAATTATGCACATCTACAAAAAAGCTCTTTCTCTTATCTACACAGTCTGATCAGAAATTCTAAAACTGCCCTAAGTGAAATGGTACTTACCCACTCAAACATGATTCCATTACAATCAATATGCAATCGCAAGTGTTTGACACTTGTTAGATCAAAGGCAGCCAGTGATCCGTTACACGCACGCTTCGCTTCCGCAAAGCCTTTGTACTGGTACCAACTTATCTTTGACTCGAATCAAGTTAATGTAACCTTTATTCTTCCTACTTACGTTATACCGGTTACGCGTCGCGCGGGTAACCTGGGTGAACTGTTACATCATAATTTACAAAGATGATTGTGATGGAAATTGTGCAAAAATGGGCCATTTGTTGATGGGATAAGTCTTTGATGGATGCCGGATAACCTGGTGAGGATTTTGATGCTGATGCGCCAAAGATCGATTATTTTGTTTGAAAGAATAACCTGCGGGGTTACGCGCTGGTCTAATGTTTAAGTCTATCAATAGTGACATCTACCGGGCAACTAGGTCAACAAATCTTATACGTAGAAAAACATGTATGTATTCGTTTGAGAAATTGTAACAGGCTGGGCGGCTCACTCCGCGATTCTTTCGTCGAGCTGCAAGTACATTCGGCGGCCGCGAATGCATGGCTCATTCAGTGGTGACTACCTTAGCGCGGTGCGTTAGAACTCAGTGTCTGTTGTCCGCGTGCCGTTCGTTTGTAGGTAAGTATTTAGAATGGATAGCGGCATTTGCAGTGGGCAGAGGGATGTGAACATCAAAGGAGTGAGCCTTCTGTACTTGTACTATTATATAGTCTGTGATTGTAGTCAAATTTATGAATGAAGTTAAAATCGGATATGACGTTCAGCCGTTGATCTCGATTACGTAATGCAGGTGAATGGGATGGCTTACTCGGGTTATTTTTAAATTAATGGATAACGATGTCGGCTCATACTTAATTAATGAATGGGGTTGGATTATGGAACGAAATGATAAGAGTGATATGGGATTTAAACGATTTTTCAAACAAAAGACTGGATAGTCTCCATCAGGTACATTAGAGTGGGCAAGGTGCTCATAAATATCAGTACACGGCTCTATAAAAAATATTTATTTATTTAGAAATAGACTTAGTATTTAGAACTTATCAGTTTAGTACATATAAAAAACTTTTGAGACCATGTTACGCTTACTAACGCCGTGGCTTGCGTGGGCGACGGTCGCGCGATGGTCGCGCGACGGCGATGCGACGCATACGAAATCAAACCTTATCGATATGGAAGTATGAGACGCGACGGCGACGGTCGCGCGACGGTCGCGCCCGTCCGACCGTAGCCCACGCAAGACACGGCGTAAGTATTACATTTTCAAAGCGTAGGTAGCATTCGATATTACTTTTCTTATATCAAGCGGCATATTTATATCTCAATCCTAGATCCGTTCGCCTTGTTACGTCTTTTCAGAAAACTGTGTTGCGTTGTGTTATAATAAAATGGAAACTTTATCTTCAATAACACAAGAGCTTTGCACACGCAGTAACTTTGAGGACCTCAAAATATGAAGTCAAAGCTAACTTTTTGCTCCCAACGCTAACAAAGTTAGTAAAGCAAACGAGCAGGCGGGCCAACTTCACTAACTCGGACCGTCAACACTAACGAATTATCACAGCAAACAGCTCGACTTGACAAGTGTTATGTCTTGAGGGATATGGATCTTTAGACTTCCACCAAGAGCACTGGGACTACAGATTGTTCCAGATACTACTTAGTCAACTGAGAAATAAATAAGGGTATACCAGAGAACTATCAACTGGCAAAAGGGTCAATCGGTCCTCGCTAGGAGTACGGGCGGCCGATTGCCATTAGATAGGTACGAAGTGTGCGTTTTGTTTAGGTTTGGTTTATAGTGTAGTGTACTAGTTTCGCCATAGGATCTATGGTTGGCAGTATGGTTCCAGCAGTAGGTAATTTTACTTCACTCGTATTTCCAACTGTGTTCGAGGTCAAAATCAGTCAGGTTTTGCGCTGTAAGTGCTGTAACGCATGCTGGGCGGTAGAATTTAAGACGTTGGGGTAGACAGAGAAGGAAGGTGGGAAGGTATTTTTTTTTGGTAACCGTTTTTCGTTCTACATACTTAAGACAACCTCAGTACATATTTAACTGACTGAAATAGCAAGATAAGAGTATGCCTTAAAGTTTCAATACGTAAATCAGTATGCCTTTCTGTAAGTGTTTTTAAACTCAAATTTAATAGCATTACCGATCTCCAAAACATGAAAATGTATCTTCGTGAATGGTCTGAATCACGCCAGCCCAATTATTTTTCCGGAACTCGTACAATTGAAAAACATGTTCAAAACAATGAAGGCTGAACGAATTAAATGCAAAACGATATAGCCTTAATTACCGAGCTCGGGTGGAATCGAATAAATTGTTAATTAAATAACACGCTGAACATAATGTTAGGTAATTAATTTGGAACGAAACGGGCGAATTGTGCGGAGTTTGTGCGTGAAAAGTAGATTAGGTAGTGTTTTTGTCTTCTAGGACGAAAGATATATTTTAAGTTATTTGAGCCGAATAAGGGTTTTCCCAGACATATGTAGGCGGGGAAATCGTTCGCTAGCCGTACAGCCCGTACGCATTGTCAATTTGTCATACTAACAAGCGATTCTTGGTGATTTTGGTCGGCGAAAACCGAATCTGCGTCGGTATGTTTGGGGAGACCATAATCATTCGAACAAATCAAGAGACTGGCTCCGGAAAGACAGTTGGTAATGACTCCACCTACAAAAGCAAGGCTCTTAAATGATGACGATGATGAGCCGAATACACGATTCCAATTTCTGGTGAACTCGAGAAAAGGGTAAAAGGACTTGTTATTTACAAATATTGTGGTCGAATTACAGTAAAAGATGGTAATAATTTTGAAGCAGCTGGTCTGTTATAAATTTAGTTACATTTATAACTGTAAGATTGATTAGAAAATCTATGCTTTGTTCAACTTTCACAGCGTATCTATAACCACAAGGAAGTTTATAATGAAACATCCAACCATTAATTTGTTTGTAAACTGAGGGCCCACTATCCCTCTCTAAACCATGCCACTAAAACGGGACAGGTAGAAAACATAATCACGGCCAGCCGTCCCCAAATATTTGCGCTTCAATTTGGCCAAGTTCTTGTTTCATTAGTGTTATATTGTTAGTCCCAAGACAAGAGTTTACTTCTGATCACTGACTACATAGGCACCGCGTTGTGAAGCGTTGACAAAGAGCGCATAAATAGACCATTATAGGAATGTTTTCTAGTAAAATACCACGATCTGAGTGAGCAACGCAATTGAGTAGCATAGCATCTTCACCAGTACTTCTATAGTATAACAAAAATATTTTTTTTATAAAAATTATAAATCCATACTAATACTATAAATGGTAGAGTGTGTGTGCCTGTTTATTTGTCTGCCTTTCACGGCAAAACGGAGCGACTAATTGACGTGATTTTTTAAGTGGAGATAGCTGAAGGTGGTGTAGCTGTAGAGTATTATAGGCTACTTTTTTATCTTCTGACTCTCCATTTCCCTAAAATGGGGGGAGGGTGGAATTTTTGTATGAAGCATTCCGCAATTTTCGAATTTTACGCTGGCAAAAGCTAGTATTTCATTAAATATCGACTGCTGGTTGTAAACGTTGACACTATAGGTATAGGATCAAGCGATTGCGTTCCCATACTAAATTACTACGGGAAGACATGAGTGGTGACTTTGGGATGGTTCGAATGCTTCGTCTAGTGGTCGAGGTGGTCTATGCTTCTGATTGGCCAGAGTTCTGCAAAGTGTTGGCCGGTTTCTGAGGGGATTACTGTCGCAAACGTTGGTCCGCTGACGGTCCCGACGACTGGCGATTGGAACTAGGGATCAGCTAAGTGCTCCTTGGTTTATAGCTTCTTAGTCAAGTTGACGAGACAAGGGTTTTTTAATGTTAAGTACCTGCATTCTCGAATGCTAACAAGTAAATTGGCTTTATATTTTTGTTTTATTGCTAACTTAAAAACCAGCTCCTGTTTAAAACCAAAAACGTCGACATTCTAAAGGTTCATTCGTGAGCAAAGCGAATATTGATCGCGTCATTTCCTGTATGTGTGTGTGCCTTCTTTCGCATTGTCACGCTATTAATAATGAGATTTGTCAAATTCGTGCGTCATAACTTGCTTGACTTGCTCCTCGTACATCTAAATTTGGTACGCACGTCTCAATAGTTTATAATTATATTTAAGTAGATATGTAGTCGGGACTAAATTAATGTCAAAGTTCGAGATAACCTTGTAATTACTGGCTGACATACAACTGAAGCAGTTGTTGAGAGTAAATCTTACAGTCTCCAATTCTCCCTTAATTGCTCTAAGTATGGTTAACCGGAAGAAATGCTTAAAAGGGATAAGTTTGTCTTAAATTGTACAATTTATGTGTGTTATTTTTCCTGCTTTATTTTGTATTAAGTGTTTTACCAGCACTATTACTACAATGAACCCAAAAAAAAAACACTTCATATCTTCAGAAATCTTTGTGAGAATTCAAGCCAACCTCATTTTCCGAAAATTTCGCCATTATTTTACAAAGACGAATACCAATAAAGAGGCAATTTCCGCAGCCCCAATACTGTGAATCAATGTCTAACCTCACGTTAACAATTGAAAAGGAGAAATGGAAAACCTTTCTGAAGAAAGCACTCAAGATAACGGAGGAAAAGGGCTGTAATTACTTTTTATGGCAGGATGTTGCTATAGGTGTCCTTACGTTCTGGAAACGTGGATGTGAAAGATTTTGACGTGGAGTGCTTTACAAAGAAAATGTATTTGTTGGTGGGAGTGCTTCATTCTGGATTGGTTCTTAAGTTATTGATGTATGTACTTATGAAATAGATGTCGATGTTAATCATAAATAACTTCGTGCGTATGTAAGTACAATGCAATAATAATTGTCTTTATTGAACTCACAGTAAATTTACATCGGAACAAACATGAAAATAAAGCTGAACTCTAAATTCAATTAATTTGGGGATACAAAAACGAAATAAACTGCCTTACAAATATGTACTAAAATACTATAAATATTAGTCGTACAGAAAAACACAACCTCACTAATCTATAAACGTCTTTATTACGCCTATCGTTGTAGATAAAATATTTGCCAACCATCTATCTTTTAATGCTTTTCATCAAAAATATTTGTAGAAATCACACATGTTGTTCCGGAAAAGCTCTCAACCCTCAAGGACGATACTCGTTGAGTAAAGAGACATGCAAACGATCTCAACAATTCCAATTTTGCCATCGCTCTCGCATGAGGAGACATAGCAAAAGACTCGTCATTTAACTTAGGAAGTCACTTAGAACATGTCAGATATTCGGAGGCAGTCGGCTATAAATATAATTGGCTTGTTAGGCATTAAAGGGGAAAGTTCTCCTTTGATGAGTAGAGCTTTTAGCCCATTTGTATAAGCTATACCTACTTATATAATATGGAGAAGATCAGACAATTTGCGTTTTTTGTAAAGTCAAATTTACGACAAATATAATTCTCCATATGGCTGAGGAGTATTGTGAGTTCGAAAACATAGAATGGCGATCCTTAAATTGTACTGGTACTTCGACTGATTCCGGTGGGTGCGCAGCCCGCCGTCTTTCTAAGACTACCCACATGCCTAACAGTATTGATGTATGAATTCTTGAAAGGTGAATTCTTGCCTTACAAAATAATAATGGACATTGGACAGGGTAGCTCAAGAGTCCTAAATGATTTAGTCCTTTTACATGTAAAAGTTCGTATGTACCTAAATTGGCATGAGATATATATGATAAATTACAGACTATTAAGGTTACATTCTATTCAGCTAACAGATCAAAAGCCGCATTGTATTGAAAACTCTCATGCGAGATCTCATACCGTCGAAATCATCCTTATTTACGTATATTAAACAAAAGTTCGCATAGCAATTCATATCAAAATACGAATATTAATCTACGCATAAAATTGTTTCCCATAGGAGTGTTTTAGTGATACTCCATTGATCCGGAAAAAGGTTTCATTTCGGCTGTTACTTTTAGTTGCGGGTTCCGGGAAATCAAATCAGCCGTGTAGTATCGTGACGTCACTTTCAGTTTGAGACAAAATGTACATATTAATATTCCTGAGCAACTTTCCTGTTTCACTCCAGTTATACCCACTTCACAAATTTCCATCTAGAGGTATATAGCACAGTACTTATTGTTATTGCGTGTTATTGCGTCACTTGCAATCATTTGAGAAATAAACACGTCAGTCATATTGAACAAATTTTTCTATGAGATCCATCCCGAAATCGCAAAAAATACTATGTAAATGTCAGAATCGGACAGCCAAAATGTATACTAAACTGTATTTTTTTTTTCGGGATTGGTCAAATCCTTAAATTCTTGATTTGACCGTGTTGGTGCTGATCTTTAAAGCCCACTTGCTGATCTTAAAAAACAACTAAGGCCCACTTGCACCAACTACTTTACTCAGGGTTAGTGGGCTGTCAACTGACAAATTCCATAAAAAGTGGTGGGTTAGCCCTCCATTTTCGTTGGTGCGAGTATTGGCGATTGTCTAGAATTCAGCTTGTATTTTGAATAGAACATCTTCTGAGTTATAATTAAAAGTGTCACATATATATTATGGAAATGTAGGGACGGTTAAATTATCACATCTATTCCATTTGTTTTTAATCTGTTTGTTAATCCTCCATGTCCCGTCGAAATTATCACGTCAAACAAACTCACCAACTTGTCCCTTTATTTTCATAATGAATACGCTTCGTTCGCCTCAACTTTATCGCAGAGACATCTGTTGATTTTCTTTGTTAAACTCCGCCTTTGTTCCAGGATTAAATTGAACAAGTTTCAGACTTATTACCGGAGAGATACGGTCGCATGTCCTATTTAATGTTATGTAATAATGAAGGTATTGTTTGAGATAGAGGGCGCCCCTATCGTCGCACATGTGCACTACCTACTCGTTAGGGCTTCATAACCACTTGTATCCTCGCTTATGTACAAAGATAACATTTGCTGCCGGCGTGGACCAATTTAAACTACTTGGAGCCTTACTGTTAAGAGTATAAGAGTCACGTCTAGTAGGAATGATGGAATTGGCCTTGGCAAGTTCAGGGTTTAGGATGTTAAAATTCAATGGATTATGTAAATATGGGTTCCGCTCCTAATGGAACGATATATTTGTGTAATTGACATTCTGTTCCATGAAATGAAGCTGCCTCAACGGGCCACGAGAAATGTTTCACATTAAATCCAAGTTATTGGAAATTATATTAAGCACGTCATTAGTTAACTGTTGGAATAACCGACGCTTTTCATTTATTATTCATCTTTGAGTTTCTATTTTTAGTTTCGTGTTTATTTCTATAACCGTGAAGTGATCTCATTAAAGATTTCACGTAATGGCGCTTCTTTTTCTGTTACATAAATATTCAATTCAGAAATTAAATGTTAAAATAAATTGCTTGTGAAATCCCACAAGTTTTTATCGAAGTTATCGAACTAAACCTACCTACTTGTAAAGTTTATAATCTTCACCTTTCATGAGCGTTATTTATATCCCTTACTTCCATTTTTTTTTTATTATACGAGTAAATGGGCTTACTCTTGACCACAGACTAGCCAAAGGCAAAGACGTGGCCTACGATGGAGTGAGCTCGCCCAGAAGATGCCTGTTCACTCTTGATTAGAAGGTTGCCGGGTTATATGAGCTCGGAAATATAGCTGCCGGCAAGGAATTCCACTCCTTGGCAGTATATTTAATATTATAAATGGGAAAGTGTGTGTCTCTTTGTTTTTATTGACTGAGCGATAGCAAAGGTTTCCGTTTAGCTCAGGTAAAAATTATTTACATAGTACATACCTAATTGGAATGTAATGTAGATGTCTCTACATGTCGAAAGTTTGACAAATTCTCGTGGTTTGTGAGAATTGTGAGCTAGTTATAACTGTTATACCTAAGTAGTTTTACTCGTTTCAAGTTCAAAAAGCGGCAATTGGCAAGGCTCAATAGAAGTTGAGGCCAATGGCGTTATAAAACCACTGTTCTTCGTGATAAAGACTCAACGAAGTAAGTTTTTCTCGTCTCAGAGAGCCAATAGTGTATTTATTGACCTAGGAACCAAACAATGCGCACTAATGCCAGCAATGTTTCATGACATCATTTCAACTCTAATTTTGTATTCCTTAAACGCTAGCTATGTTCAGAAGCATTTCTGGCATTTCCTACAAAACCGCACGTCAAACAACTGTTAGGTTTTTAGTAAATTAGATTCTACCACATTTCAGTAAGGTTCCATTTGATATATAGTGTTGCCAGGTCGTAACGAATCAAAAGACCAATAAAGCTAGACCCCGCAACCCTCTAGCTCTAAATATTAACCAGGTGATAAAATCAGGGACCGGCCCGCTATCCCTTATACGGGGTTTTGTATGGGTATTTCGTTAGGCTTAACTTACCCTACCCTTTTGGCGCGATACCCTTTCATTTTGCTTTTAAAGCCCTAACGAAAGCGCTTACCTAAAATAGCCCAATACCCTTTCAAAACCCTTATCATCGGCTCAGCCTAACGCCATAAGGGTAAGCCTTATATTGGGTTTTATTTGCTCTCCCTTATAGCATATCGTGCGAGTTTAAATCCTGTGCCTCGCTCATAAAGCACACATTACTCCGAACGAAATAACATACGATCGTTACCTACGGCGGCACTGTGTGTGATATTTGCGCGTTTCTGTTTGATGGAAACGGCTGTAGATAAAATAAGGTTCAATTTTCAATACCAAATCCGTCCGTCCGTCCGCGAATAATCTCAGTAACCGTTAGCACTAGAAAGCTGAAATTTGGTCCCCAATATGTATATCAATCACGCCAACAGAGTGCAAAAATAAAAAATGGAAAAAAATGTTTTATTAGGGTACCCCCCTACATGTAAAGTGGGGGCTGATAATTTTTTTTCATTCCAACCCCAACGTGTGATATAATTATTGTTGGATAGGTATTTAAGAATGAATAAAGGGTTTACTAAGATTGCTTTTTGATAATATTAATATTTTCGGAAATAATCGCTCCTAAAGGAAAAAAAGTGCGTCCCCCCCCTCTAACTTTTGAACCATAAGTTTAAAAAATATGAAAAAAATCACAAAAGTAGAACTTTGTAAAGACTTTCTAGGAAAATTGTTTTGAACTTGATAGGTTCAGTAGTTTTTGAGAAAAATATGGAAAACTTCGGAACCCTACACTGAGCGTGGCCCGACACGCTCTTGGCCGGTTTTTTTATCGGACTTGTCTTGATGAGTACCCGAAGTCTAGCTGATGCTGAACCCTGGCTGCACCTAGGGGAACTCGGGTTTAGTGTAATACAGGCAAACGCTGTTTTCGTCATCGGACTTGTCTTGATGAGTACTCGAGTGAGCAGTACCCGAAGTCCAGCTGATGTTGAACCCTGGCTGTACCTAGGGGAACTCGGGTTTAGTGTAACACAGGCAAACGCTGTTTTCGTCATCGGACTTGTCTTAATGAGTACTCGAGTGAGCAGTACCCGAAGTCCAGCTGATGCTGAACCCTGGCTGCATCTAGGGGAACTCGGGTTTAGTGTAACACAGGCAAACGCTGTTTTCGTCATCGGACTTGTCTTGATGAATACTCGAGTGAGCAGTACCCGAAGTCCAGCTGATGCTGAACTCTGGCTGTACCTAGGGGAACTCGGGATTAGTGTAACACAGGCAAACGCTGTTTTCGTCATCGGACTTGTCTTGATGAGTACTCGAGTGAGCAGTACCCGAAGTCCAGCTGATGCTGAACCCTGGCTGCACCTAGGGGAACTTGGGTTTAGTGTAACCCAGGCAAACGCTGTTTTCGTCATCGGACTTGTCTTGTTGAGTACTCGAGCAAGCAGTACCCGAAGTCCAGCTGATGCTGAACCCTGGCTGTACCTAGGGGAACTCGGGATTAGTGTAACACAGGTAAACGCTGTTTTCGTCATCGGACTTGTCTTGATGAATACTCGAGTGAGCAGTACCCAAAGTCCAGCTGATGCAGAACTCTGGCTGCACCTATGGGAACTCGGGTTTAGTGTAGCACAGGCAAACGCTGTTTTCGTCATCGGACTTGTCTTGATGAGTACTCGAATGAGCAGTACTCGAAAGTCCAGCTGATGCTGAACCCTGGCTGCACCTAGGGGAACTCGGGTTTAGTGTAACACAGGCAAACGCTGTTTTCGTTATCGGACTTGTCTTGATGAGTACTCGAGTGAGCAATACCCAAAGTCCAGCTGATGCTGAACCCTGGCTGCACCTAGGGGAACTCGGGTTTAGTGTAACACAGGCAAACGCTGTTTTCATCATCGGACTTGTCTTGATGAGTACTCGACTGAGCAGTACCCGAAATTTAGCTGATGCTGAACCCTGGCTGCACCTAGGGGAACTTGGGTTTAGTGTAACCCAGGCAAACGCTGTTTTCGTCATCGGACTTGTCTTGATGAGTACTCGAGCAAGCAGTACCCAAAGTCCAGCTGTTGCTGAACTCTGGCTGCACCTAGGGGAACTCGGGTTTAGTGTAACACAGGCAAACGCTGTTTTCGTCATCGGACTTGTCTTGATGAGCACTCGAGTGAGCAGTACCCGAAGTGTAGCTGATGCTGAACTCTGTTTGCACCTAGGGGAACTCGGGTTTAGTGTAACACAGGCAAACGCTGTTTTCGTCATTGGACTTGTCTTAATGAGTATTTGGGTGAGCTGTACCCAAGATAGAGCTGATGCTGAAACCTGGCTGTACCTAGGGGAACTCGGGTTTGGTGTAACATAGGCAAACGCTGTTTGCGTCATCGGACTTGTCTTGACGAGGACTTTGGGTACGCAATAGCCAAGACAGCGCTGTAGCTGAGCCCTGGCGGTATCTAGGGCAACTCTAGTTTCGGTGCATTATAATATAGAAATATTTCATGCAATGTCAAGTTAGGCATAAAACATTATATTAACTGTCAAAAATCCTACCAGAAGTGAATATTAACATCAAGTAGTTATAACAAATGTATTAATTTGCCATATATAAAATACTTTATGTCTAAAACAATACGTATGTATATCCATTTGAATATCAAAATTAAGTACAGTCGATTTCACTAATAGTCACACAGGGAATAAAGAGAATACTGGAGTTCCAAGCGTCCATAGACTGCGGTAACTATTTACTATCAGACGGGCTGTATGCTTGATTGCCACCAGAAAAGTATTTCTGTTTCAAACGATCTTCATAGAATTCACAACAATCAACAGAAATAGTTTGACAGATTCTATGGTACTACTCAACTCAACCAAGTACCAGTCATAAAGACGAGTCTAAGATATTTTACACAAAACATACTATGAACGGAAAACAGCGTTTATTTATATTGCACCGAACCTGAGTTAGTAGTAGTAGTAGTAGTAAAACACTTTATTGTACCAGAAAATAATACAACACACAGGAAAAAGAGCTTATTATAAGTACAAAGGCGAACTTATCCCTTTAAGGGATCTCTTCCAGTTAACCTTTGAGCAATTGAGGGAGAATTGGAGATGGTAGGCATACAGTACAAACGGCGCAGGAAACGGATTCTAGGTAATAATAAATTATAACTTACACTAACATGCAATATATACGAATAAATACATAATATACAACTATACAAATAGCAAATGACATAAATATATAATATATAAATTAAATATATATTTACATAATAAAAGCTACAACTACAAAACCGCAAACATCCAATACCTTAGTCTTCATCAGAGAGCCAAAGCTTTTTTAGATTAGCCTTCAGCGACGCGACCGACTGACACTGTCGAAGAGATAAAGGCAAGGAGTTCCACAATTTAACTGCGTAGATTGTAAACGATTTATTATAGGACCTATGTTGGTGGGGCGGGATACTCAAAGTGAGATTCACACTGGAACGGAGCCGGTGCCCGCTACCGTCAGCCAAGTATTTAAATCGTTCTGAAAGATAGGGAGGGGAAGTAGGAGAAAATAAAACAGAGTACCCCTAACTAGAAACTAACTAGAAACTAGAGTTCCCCTAGGTACCACCAGGTCTCAGCTACAGCGCTGGCTTGGGTACTGCGCACCCAAGTCCTCATAAAGGCAGGGCCTATAACGAAAACCGGGTTGGTCTATGTTGCACCAAACCTAAGTTCCCCTAGGTACAGCCAGAGTTCAATATCAGCTCTACCTTGGTTACTGCTCACTCAAGTACTCATCAAGACAAATCCGATGACGAAAACAGCGTTTCCCTATGTTGCACGAAACCCGAGTTCCCCTAGGAATAGCCAGGGTTCAGCATCAGCTCTACCCTGGTTACTGCTCACTCAAGTACTCATCAAAACAAGTCCGATGACGAAAACAGCGCTTGCCTATGTTACACCAAACCCGCGTTCCCCTGGGAAAAGCCAGGGTTCAGCATCAGCTCTACCTTGGTTACTGCTCACTCAAGTACTCATCAAGACAAGTCCGATGACGAAAACAGCGTTTGCCTATGTTGCACGAAACCCGAGTTCCCTTAGGAATAGCCAGGGTTCAGCATCAGCTCTACCTTGGTTACTGCTCACTCAAGTACTCATCAAGACAAGTCCGATGACGAAAACAGCGTTTGCGTATGTTGCACGAAACCAGAGTTCCCCTAGGAATAGCCAGGGTTCAGCATCAGCTCTACCTTGGTTACTGCTCACTCAAGTACTCATCAAGACAAGTCCGATGACGAAAACAGCGCTTGCCTATGTTACTCCAAACCCGCGTTCCCCTAGGAATAGCCAGGGTTCAGCATCAGCTCTACCTTGGTTACTGCTCACACAAGTACTCACCAAGACAAGTCCGAGGAAGAAAACAGCGCTTGCCTATGTTACTCCAAACCCGCGTTCCCCTGGGAAAAGCCAGGGTTCAGCATCAGCTCTACCTTGGTTACTGCTCACTCAAGTACTCATCAATACAAGTCCGATGAAGAAAACAGCGTTTGCCTATGTTGCACGAAACCCGAGTTCCCTTAGGAATAGCCAGGGTTCAGCATCAGCTCTACCTTGGTTACTGCTCACACAAGTACTCATCAAGACAAGTCCGATGACGAAAACAGCGCTTGCCTATGTTACTCCAAACCCGCGTTCCCCTGGGAAAAGCCAGGGTTCAGCATCAGCTCTACCTTGGTTACTGCTCACTCAAGTACTCATCAATACAAGTCTGATGAAGAAAACAGCGTTTGCCTATGTTGCACGAAACCCGAGTTCCCTTAGGAATAGCCAGGGTTCAGCATCAGCTCTACCTTGGTTACTGCTCACACAAGTACTCATCAAGACAAGTCCGATGACGAAAACAGCGCTTGCCTATGTTACTCCAAACCCGCGTTCCCCTGGGAAAAGCCAGGGTTCAGCATCAGCTCTACCTTGGTTACTGCTCACTCAAGTACTCATAAATACAAGTCCGATGACGAAAACAGCGTTTGCCTATGTTGCACGAAACCCGAGTTCCCTTAGGAATAGCCAGGGTTCAGCATCAGCTCTACCTTGGTTACTGCTCACTCAAGTACTCATCAAAACAAGTCCGATGACGAAAACAGCGCTTGCCTATGTTACTCCAAACCCGCGTTCCCCTGGGAAAAGCCAGGGTTCAGCATCAGCTCTACCTTGGTTACTGCTCACTCAAGTACTCATCAATACAAGTCCGATGACGAAAACAGCGTTTGCCTATGTTGCACGAAACCCGAGTTCCCCTTAGGAATAGCCAGGGTTCAGCATCAGCTCTACCTTGGTTACTGCTCACAGTGCTCACTCAAGTACTCATCAAAACAAGTCCGATGACGAAAACCGCGCTTGCCTATGTTAAACCAAACCCGCGTTCCCCTGGGAAAAGCCAGGGTTCAGCATCAGCTCTATCTTAGGAACTGCTCTGCTCACCCAATTAACTCATCAAGGCGAGTTGGATGACGAAAACTGCTTGTTTTTATGTTGGCAATTAACGTTTTCAATGTGTAATGTTAATGGTTAATTGTATTGATTGTCGGCCAACACTGTATATTTACATGCATACATACATATTTACATAATTATATTCATACATACATACCTACATACATTCATACATACCTACATACATTCATACGTACGAACATACATACTGATCTATGGGCGACGATGATCATTTACCAGCCATCAGTCCCTTGTCTCTCAGTTCATTAAAAATAATTTCTAGTCGTGTTCTACTTTTATCCAACGAAAACATGTTTCGTTGCAAAATTAAAAATGGGGCGCTAAGTGCGGAGTGGCAACAGCGCATTTTCCTTCCTGTTCTTACAATAGCTTAGATTCATAATCCTGTCTCTTTCACGCAAGGCTCGACTACGCTTTAACAAAAGGGAAAGCCTTATAAATAGCGCTTAAAATAAGGGTAACCCTTATTAAAGGATTGCAAGCCGTATCGGATAGCGGTAAGCCAATGCACAGGGCTAGCTTTATTGTTTTGCTAAGTTTTTTGTAAGGGCTAGTCAAATGAATGGGCTTGCAGTTCGAAAGGGAGAGCCTCTCGATTGGGTCGTCCTTACGTTAGGGATTCCCAATGAAAGGCTTGTAGCGCGGAAGGGGTTGTCCGGTCCCTGGATAAAATATTCAGTGTAATGCATAATGAAGTGTCTATGTTAAAGTGGTCGTTGCAGCCTTCTGTTCTCACTCGATGTAGGTATATTCAAATTTTTAAATATCGAACGTGGTTTTTCTATGAAGTTTCTACATTTACAATGTTTTGCTTTTTGAAGATGGGAGAGACCAAAAAGGAGATGGCGACGACAGGGTCACAGTATAATAAAGAGTATTATCATACAGTATGGCCACTCCTGCTCCCCGCTGAAAGTGCCGCCCACCCCCTCTCGGTTACCTCACAGTTACCATCTGTCAAAAACGCGAACAGTCGACCTGTCATATGTCACTCATACAAGCATAGTACGCGTTCACCTACACGAGCTTAGACTGTGTGCTAGGAACGCGCCTCTTTCATATATTTAATCGCCAGTGTCCGAGGTGTGACTCTAAAATAGGCTACAGGAAAAATAGTTATTTGTTATACAAGGGGGCAAAGTTGTATTTTAACGCCGAGTGTGGAATTGAAAAACGAGCAAGTGAAAGGATTCTATAGTTGAACCACGAGCGAAGCGAGTGGTTCGAGAATAGAATCCTGAACTTGCGAGTTTTTTAACACACGAGAAGTAAAATACATTTGCACCCGAGTGTAACACAAAACTTTTCCCCTCACTATAGCGAGGAAACTACAACGCAAAAAATGCGTTTATCACCGCTTCCAGTAGTTCCACAGGTGGTAAATCATCTCAATTAGTAGATTCACCTACTTTTATCAATTTTAAAACAGTTAATTTGACTTTATTCAAGGTCAAATTACTTTACCCACTAGTGGATAAAATGCGTTTTTACCCGCTGGTATTAAAGGACAAAACACGTGTTTCCGAGCTAGTGAGGGGAAAAAAAACTTTGATATATTTGTGATATATTATTAAAGGATGGAAGGAAAAATGTAAGGGACATTTCACGATCATTTTCTATCCGCACGCTCTATATTTAATTATAATGAAACTCTTTGATAAACCAGTCTGGCCTTGTGGATTGTGACCGATTAGTCCTGGGTTCATATCCCGGTAAATTAATTTATTTGTGTAATTAACACAGACATTTGTTCCTAATTTAAGTATGTTTTATATGTATTTACAGCAATTGTATATTATTTATAATAAAGTCACTTGCGGAAAAACTTTTTCAGATATCTCCCTTAATGACTAAATAAGTTTACGTTCCAAATAGTAATTATCTTTTTAAAAAGGCGGTTCATTGTTATGTTGAGTAATTCTGTAACAGTAATTTCCTTTGTAGATAACATTGCAGAACATAAAATGTAGCGGTATAGTACCGTCTGTCCTAGTGATAAGAAAAATCATACGCAAAACAGTGAACATTGTAAATAGTTCTGTGCAATGACCCAGCTAATATTGTATGGTACAGAATCTTTTACATTTTTTAACAACCGAAAAAACGATGGGTTGTTATAAGTTTGACGTGTCTGTCTGTTTGTGTGTGTGTGTGGCATCGTAGCTCCCGAACAGATGAACCAATTTTAGATTTTTTTGTTTTGTTTGAAAGCTGAATTAGTCGGGAGTGTTCTTAGCAATGTTTGATCAAAATCGGTCCACTATGTCGCGGTCGGGGGTTTTTTTTATTTTTATTGTGTGGTTAGGTTACTGCATTATTAAATAGAGTGCTCACTGGTCATGTATGGCGTCGATCAGATGGAATGAAATGTTATTTTGTCCCTTCGACCTTATGTCAAAAACAACACAGTAAAGTGTCTGGCAGAACGTTATTTATTTTCAATTTTGTGCTTTATTTAACACACACAATATTCCCCTAAAACCTTCATAAATCTAGAATGCGCCTATGAAAAATGTACCTAACCATATCACTTTGAAACAGAGTTCCAACATTTATTGTAGGGTAAAATTAATACAAAATTCTCGAAATAGCGTGTCCGCCTTTAATGACAAGTCAAAATTATGATTTATCCACAAGAAACCAAGCCTTGTCATAGAAATAAAGACAAAGCTACACGAAAATTACATTTTGTATTAAATTTACAGAACATGCGATCCCGAACTTAGATGGGTATTTTAATTAAGATTATTCAATTTAGGATACAATTTAATCTGTAGCCCGCAAAACGAAAGTCAGCATTTTAATTAGAATATAACCTAACCACAAAATTAAAATTTTGAAAAAACTCCCGACTGCGACATAGTAGACCGATTTTCTTAAAACATGGCTAAGAACACTCCCGAAGTCCCGACTAACTCAGCTTTCAGACAAAAAAAACTAAATCTAAATCGGTTCATCCGTTCGGGAGCTACGATGCCACAGACAGACACACATACAGACAGACAGACAGACAAACAGACAGACACTTCAAACTTATAACACCCCTTCGTTTTTGCGTCGGGGGTTAAACATAAGTTAGACAGAACAGCTCAAAGCCTAAAAAATACACTGAAGTCGTGGCTCGAAGAAAACAAAATATTTTTTATAAATATCAAGTTTTTATTATTAGACAATTCATTATTAATATATTTAATTTAGCTTTAATTTTTGTAATTAAATTTAAATTTAATTTTATAATTGAAATCAAATGTAATTTTATAATTTTAATTTTATTTTATTTATTGCTGACATTTCTGACATTTTTATACATTGACTTATAATTATAATATATTTATTTGAATTTTAAATAGCCTAGGACTATATGTAATTCTAATTTAATCTGTGAGTTTTTATGATTTTATCTTTTAAAATGCTATAATATAAACAGAAAAAAATGTCAGTATTGTCGCAAATACAATTTTATTTTTGAAATTACTGGTAAATTATGTATTTTTATTTTGAACTGTGATTTATTTATTTTAATTGTACTGTTATTTTAATTGGACCATATGTTGTCTGCAATAAACGGATTTATAATAATAAATAGATAATTTAAATAATATATAATAAATTTATAAGTAAGTATCAAAACCGTACAAATTGTAAGATAAGTAAGTACCTATTTTAAATGAAGCATAATGCTCCGGAACACTGCTTGTTATGCATGTTATAGAACACCGAGTGCCTGGAAAACCACAAATATTGTCAAAAGTCACCTTGTTATACGTATTTAAAACTCACTAACAACTTATAGTAACGTATTATAGTTATATTCCTAGTAAGATAGCAATAAATCGCTTTCGTTTAACTATGTTACGACATATAATTATATCCCTAGGGTTATAACTATATAACGGCTTTATCTATCTTACTGCGACATATATAAGCTTTATCCATAGTAATATTATAAATGGGAAAGTGCGTGTGTCTGTTTGTTTGTCCGTCTTTCCCGGCAAAACGGAGCGACTAATTGACGTGATTTTTTAAGTGGAGATAGTTGAAGGGATGGAGAGTGACATAGGCTTCTTTTTGTCTCTTTCTAACGCGAGCGAAGATGCGGGTAAAAGCTAGTTTTACATTAAAGAAACAAAAAAGACACAGTTACAGATTCACATACACTGAAGGGGAACTTATCCCTTAATGGGATCTCATCCAGTTAACCTTGTTATTCTTATTGTCCTCCGATTTTCTTTCTATAAACCCGTGGAGGAAAACAATTATAAACCATTAAATTCTGCGTATATATATCCGAGCCCGTCAGTTTAACCTACATTCAGTTTTCCTGCTGTACATAACGTAATCAATACTGAAGTATATTTCTAAGAGCATAAGGTCGTGGATCTGGATGTTAAGCTACAGATTCGACGATTTTGGATGTTTGTTTAGGTACGGATGTTTACTTGCCGATAAGCTTATGAAACATGTAACCAATGCATGACAGATATTTGTGAAGACTAACATTCATCTAGACTCTATTTTAAATAGGGCAGCCGGCGTATCATGCTTCCTATTTTATTATTTGTCTACGTGGATAAGACATAAGGTAACGGACCCAATCATGGACAGTTTAAGGAAAATTTTCGCCTGTTTTTGATATTTCACTCATAAATGTAAAAATTCTACCGCTAAGCGTGTTAAATCTTGAATGTCCTATCCTTCTTTTACATTTCAAGCATATTGCAGAATGGATACTCCTAATAGTTTCTTCATACTTAACAAATTAAAACTAGGTGTTTTTTCTCCAATTATGGACGGCAGTTCTCCAGTAATGGATCCCCCATTATGGACAGTGAAATAAGTTTAAAATTTTACTTTTAAAGCCAACTGATACTCAATGAGTCAATTTTATATACCATAAATACAATTAGTTTGAGTTATTTTAACATAGGATTGTTTCTTGTAAATTTTGGTTTTGTAAATTGTTCCTTGTCCATCATACACTCGCAAAATAACGCCATTTCTTTATATCTTTGGAGCAACAAACTAGTATGTTTTATACCTTATCTCATGCTTAATGCAGCAAGTAAAACGCATTCAAGTTTACACCGAGTATTATTTTTTTATTATTTTATACATGAACTCTACTCTCTTAGCAACATTACTATGAATTCGTCTTGATATTTTTTTCAGTAAACTGATGAATTTTATCTTGCCGCCAAATCCTTCAGAAATAACCGAATTAATTGAAACTTCAAAATGAAACAGCTCTACAACTCTAGTTTATGGTACATAGCCGTCAGTTTTTAGAAACTAATTTTAGATACTTATTTTTAAGGATTTGTGTTTTTTTGTCCATAATGGCATCACTGTCCATTATGGGCTATTTCACCTTAGTATGTCACCCTCACACTGACATACTTGCCAAAGCGTGACGGATACTTTATCGATATATATATATAAGTGATAAAATTAGAAGCATAATACGCTGGGAGCCACTGTTGCTAAAGCTACATACTGAAAGAAATATTTGTCTAGAAGTCAAAACATTTTTTTTTTCTTAAAAATTATGACACTATGTACATCAAGGGGGTGTGTTCTGTTCTGTAATACAAACAAAAATTAAACTTTAAGGTGCTAACAAATTAGTCACGGATAATTTAAGGGACGTTAATTAACATCAAAACAATGAACTTTCACTAGAAATTACTGAAAAAAATCATGATTTTTTTTGTTTTCATAACCTTAACAAAAAAAAATATTTTAATTTAGTGTCTCATTTAATAATTTTATTAACGGGGTGTTTTAACATAGCATATTTGTTTCCTAGTTTTCTCTAAAAAAACATAACAAAACCTATGATGTTTCATACATAAATATACTCCAGGAGCGGAGTACTATCAGCCGTAAAAATATCCGTGACTAATTTGTTAGCACCTTATATTGTATAGCTAAAACAAAAACATATTTTCGGCAACAATTGGAAATGACTTATATTTTGCTTTTTAGAACACCTTTAAATTTGCGAATTTTATAACTGATGTACCTATATGTTATTAGTACATGGAAAGCAAATTGTATTACCTAATATAAATTATTGTAAATCTAACTAATGTTATGAATCGTAATAGTTGTAGGTGTGAGACCACAAAGAGGCTGAGTATAAAATGTTTTGTGAACAGCTGGGATTTCAATAATATATGACTGCATCGCTATAATAAAGCAATTGTTACTTTGTTTAATAGTTAATAATTAAGTATAACTAATTTATAGGTATTCATAGTCAAACCAAACTAAGTTACTAACAGCTATCCATACTAATATTATAAAAGGGAAAGTGTGTGTGTGTCTGTTTGTTTGTCCGTCTTTCACAGCAAAACGGAGCGACGAATTGACGCGACTTTTTAAGTGGAGATAGTTGAGGGGAAGAAGAGCGATATAGGCTACTTTTTGTCTCTTTCTAAACCCCCACTTACCTGAAATGGTTGGTGGAAGTTTGTATGGAGAATTACGCAATTTAACGCGAGCGTAGCTAGTATATAAGCGGGCAAAAGCTAGTTTTTAATATCTGGGCCAGTAGTCAGTTTTAACGACACAAAAACGTTTTAAACTATGTCTCTAAACATAAGATCCTGTTTAAACCCAGATTAGAAAAAAATATGCCTCTGCGCAGAACATTTGTGCGACAGATGTTAGACGTTCGAAAATAGAATTTACCTGCTTTCCCCATTTTTAGGGTTCCGTAGTCAACTAGGAACCCTTATAGTTTCGCCATGTCTGTCTGTCCGTCCGTCCGTCCGTCCGTCCGTCCGTCCGTCCGTCCGTCCGTCCGCGGATAATCTCAGTAACCGTTAGCACTAGAAAGATGAAATTTGGTACCAATATGTATATCAATCACGCCGACAAAGTGCAAAAATAAAAAATGGAAAAAAATGTTTTATTAGGGTACCCCCCTACATGTAAAGTGGGGGCTGATATTTTTTTTCATTCCAACCCCAACGTGTGATATGTTGTTGGATAGGTATTTAAAAATGATTAAGGGTTTCCTAAGATCGTTTTTTGATAATATTAATATTTTCGGAAATAATCGCTCCTAAAGGAAAAAAAAGTGCGTCCCCCCTCCCCTCTAACTTTTGAACCATATGTTTAAAAAATATGAAAAAAATCACAAAGGTAGAACTTTATAAAGACTTAATAGGAAAATTGTTTTGAACTTGATAGGTTCAGTAGTTTTTGAGAAAAATACGAATAACTACGGAACCCTACACTGAGCGTGGCCCGACACGCTCTTGGCCGGTTTTTTATTTGTAACTTAATACCTCAACTGATCTAAGACCCCATTAAGACGGCGCGCGAACACGCATGCGATTTTAGTTACATTGCGGACTATAGAATTTACACACAATTCAGCACACCAATGAAATACCGCAATGTAACAAAACTGGCATGCGAGTTCTTGCATCGTGTAAATGTTGCCCTAAGGGTCCCCCCACATCTAGCGTCTCGCGAGCGTCGCGTCGGGCCAACTGTATGGAAAAAGACGTCGCGTCGACGCGACGTCGACGCGGCGTCAGGCTTTGCCCATGCAGTTGGCCCGACGCGACGCTCGCGAGACGCTAGATGTGGGGGGACCCTAAGGATATGTAATAGACTTATATTAACCGAGATGTAGACCGTATTTATTACCTTTTTGATTTTTGTCGAGCTTCATCACATCACGGAAAACCTATCGATATCAATCAGGAGCTCGACAAATATCAAAAAGGTAATCACGGTCTATATCCCGGTCGATATTAAAATAACCGTGAATCATTCAACACTCATAATATACGCACATGTTGCAGAAGCTAATAGAATTTATTTATTTATTTAATATATAAAATACTGAGAAAAGTGTTGCATCATGAAAATTCATCACACATTTTGTAACAATATTGGTGCACATTTCATTTTCAGGAATTTCTAAAAACTATTTCTAGAGAGCTGCTTACTCGCGGTTCATAGTAATAGTAATCATAGTTCATATTAAATAATGCTATAGGTATAATTTTATTATTATTACTAACATTTACTATTACTATTGCTAACATACAAGTACAAGACGAGCGTACGGCCTTGAGATGATGCAGAGGGGAATTAATCATGTGATGTCAAGGATGTAAGAGCAAAGGAGGACCAAGAAAAAGGCGTGAGAACTGTGGGAGATGACATGAAAAGCGATACGATGACAAATAACAGTCAGCTAAAAGGTACGGATGAAAAAACATGCTGCGTCGACTCGTTGTGATCGGAAAGAGACCAGTGAATCTTGATATAAGGCATTGAATTGATCACAGTAGACAAAAGGCCAATCGGTCACGCTCTGTGGCACTGGCAATCGAAACAGAACTGTCACTAATATGGAAGGAGTGATAGTTAGAGACACAAGAAGCTGTAGTAATGCTGACCTTGGCAAGGGCCGGAAGATCCTATAACGCAACAATGTTGCAATGAAATTGCTACAGAATTTACAATGTCGATTAATTAATGATTTATTGATGAGCTTTGCGGAATTGAGCACCTGTTGCTTCGATTGCGATATCGAGCAATACTAGGAAATTCCTATTATATAAAATCCAGTGTTAGAGATCTTTCCAGGATGGCTAATAATACGTTAGTTTTATCCTTTTCAACCTTTCCTTACCTGCTTAACATACACGTGTATTAAATTCGTCATAAGAGTCGTCTAGGGTCGTCGAATTTGGGATGAATTATTAATGGCAATAAAACTGAAGCCTTTTTATACCTAGTCTTGAGAATAATCCCGAGTCTGGATGAAAATGTCTTAAATCATGTCTTGTTCTAATCTGCAAGTTGTGTGACGGAGCAATGCGATATTTGCGAAGTTAAATTTTAAGCGGGGTGGAATTTTATTTTCTGAGGCTTTAATTCAGATTAATTATACATTATACTATTATAGTAGTAACCCCGCCTACGGAGCAAGAGGCCTAGGGTTCCAAATGTTCCAATTGATTCGGCACGTGTAGGCACGTGTATGTGAGAGATGATAATATGGCACCCTTTTTTTAGGGTTCCGTAGTCAACTAGGAACCCTTATAGTTTCGCCATGTCTGTCTGTCCGTCCGTCCGTCCGTCCGTCCATCCGTCCATCCGTCCGTCCGTCCGTCCGTCCGTCCGTCCGTCCGTCCGTCCGTCCGTCCGTCCGTCCGTCCGTCCGTCCGTCCGTCCGTCCGTCCGTCCGTCCGCGGATAATCTCAGTAACCGTTAGCAATAGAAATCTGAAATTTGGTACCAATATGTATGTCAATCACGCCAACAAAGTGCAAAAATATAAAATGGAAAAAAAATGTTTTATTAGGGTACCCCCCCTACATGTAAAGTGGGGGCTGATATTTTTTTTTCATTCCAACCCCAACGTGTGATATATTGTTAGATAGGTATTTAAAAATGAATAAGGGTTTACTAAGATCGTTTTTTGATAATATTTATATTTTCGGAAATAATCGCTCCTAAAGAAAAAAAAAGTGCGTCCCCCCCCTCTAACTTTTGAACTATATGTTTAAAAAATATGAAAAAAATCACAAAAGTAGAACTTTATAAAGACTTTCTAGGAAAATTGTTTTGAAATTGATAGGTTTAGTAGTTTTTGAGAAAAATACGGAAAACTACGGAACCCTACACTGAGCGTGGCCCGACACGCTCTTGGCCGGTTTTTTATAAATATCACACACCTCACAATTGTTGGAATACGACAGCCAATCGTTATCACACAGCAATAAAGTTACAAAATTTGCAAAAACCTGCGACCCCGGAAAATATACAAGCCAAAACGACAACATTAAAAACGTAACGAATTCATCCGAGCGCCGAGGTAAACACAGTGGAATTTTTTCATCAAAATTTGACTTAGGTGCCTGCAATCTTGGCGGCCCAAATATTTGTCCCGGGTTAATTATAATGCCGGGAATATGGACGTGATCCTGGGCTTCGGTATAATGGGCTTGGGAAATAGAATTTTCCAGACGTTGGGGAAATTATGATTTTCGAATTATAAAATGTATACTTGAATTGAAAGCAAGCTTGAAAGTTTGTGTTCAATTTCTGAGTCGATAGTTAACTGACATAATATATAGATCACGTAAATTAGTTTGATTCGCCGATAGATGGTGCTACACACAAGGATGCACATTTACGACTATTACTTTTTCTAGTCTAGTCATATCAAGTTTGTCATGTAACATGATCATTGATTGAATGAATGAAACTTTCAAGATTATGCGGAACATTCGCTCCGCGAGTACCTGACCGGTTTTTTTTTAAATTAACATTTTAAACTTACTTAGATACTAGTTCTAAAATTAATAAAATAATATTAACCCCTCAAACGCGTTATTCCAGATATATTCTAGACATTAAAACTGTAATTAACTAATTGGAGGTTATTCATTTAGTAGCAATTTTTTGACAACGGCGTTTCAGTGGCCTATTTCACCACAGTGACATTGACACTAACAATGAGGAGGCACACTGACATTTTATTCCGCCAGGCGGCGCCTGTGCATGTGCCTAGACATGACACTGTCATTAATATGTGAGAGAGAGAAAAAAATATCGTCTTCTCGCTTTCACGTATGAATTTTTTTATCTGTGCAATGGACTAATAAGGTGGCGCCATCTGTCATAATCATAACATTTTTTTTTATTCATACCTGATGGGAAGTGAAGACAGTCTAAGATGGAGCTCACCAATTCAGTAATAGCGAAGTTTCACTGTAGGCCACTAGAGTTAAAAGCGTTACGAGTTACATTCAAAAGCGTTCGAATCTTCAACCACAAGCAAACATTACATACGCGCGTCATATACTCACGTATGTACGGTAAGGTAAACAAGCCGGGAATAAACCGCTGCTTCACTCACTGGAACTTACCTGGAAACAAATGTACATGCATGTTACATATGGATATGAAGAGTTACGTACAAACGGGGCCTGGATAATATAAATGTTAACGATTGCGTTTATAAAAGAAATGGGTTCTTAGTCTAATAACAAAAAAAAAAATAAGTAGCCCCATTATAACTTACGCCGTGGCTTGCGTGTCGCGCAAATCAAACCTTATCGATATGGAAGTATGAGACGCGACGGCGACGGTCGCGCGACCGTCGCCCACGCAAGACACGGCGTTAAAATGTAGTATTTTTTTATACTAGAAATTAGTGGCAAACAAGCATTTTTACGTCCGGTCTGGCGCAGTCGGTAGTGACCCTACCTGCTGAGCCGCGGTCCCGGGTTTGAATCCCGGTAAGGGCATTTATTTGTGTGATAAGCACAGATATTTGTTCCTGAGTCATGGACGTTTTCTATGTATATAAGTATCAACACAAGCCTTGAGCTTACTGTGGGCCTCAGTCAATCTGTGTAAGAATGTCCTATAATATTTATTATTTATTTATATAAGAAGCACCTGATGGAACGTAGCAGTAGGACGCCTGCAGATCCAAGGCTTGACACTGACGCCGTGGCTTGCGTGGACGACGGTCGCGCGATTGTCGCGCGACGGCGATGCGACGCATACGAAATCAAACCTTATCGATATGGAAGTATGAGATGCGACGGCGACGGTCGAGCGACGGTCGCGCGACCGTCGCCCACGCAAGACACGGCGTGACAATTCTGTGCCTATTTCTGGGTCAATATTTCCCTGTTGAACAGGCAATTAACGGTAAAGTGTCACGGTCGGGGGAAAATTGTCACTATTGTGAAATAGGCCACTGGCAACCACAACCAGCAGGAACACTAGGAGTAGGGTCTGTCATGGATCGCATGCCGAAATTAAAGAACTAAACGAAAGCTGGATTACATAAGTAACTATTGGTATTAGCAGGGATTAAACGTCCTATCCTATAAAATATAATGATGATAAAGTAATAAATATTTGTAATCTTAAATATCTATCATAATCTTTAATTAAAATTACACAATATATGTTTTCCTTAATTACATAAACATCACATGTTTCGTTTTGCTCGATCGCTAAATATAGTAATGAAAATTGATATATATACGATTTATTATTATTATTTATTTATTTTCACACAAACAAATATCATTACAGGTGAACCCAATGTGATATTTTAGTAAGAAATTAAAATATAAAAGCAAAGATGTAGTGATACAGATATAAATCGGATTCGAACCCGTGGCTAACACCATGCCACCGGTGACAATCAGTGGTCGGACACTGTCTCGTTTGGACGTAGAAGTAGCATAGCGTCATTATTAGTATTGGTACAAAATATTGATGTCACTTTGCGCGTGCATTACCACAGACAAGATAATTACTCGATTTTTGAAAATCCTAAACAGTCGAGAGGGACAGGGACAACGCGATTTACATCTAATACAGTTCCGTTGGCTCGTTGGGAGACGACATTTGAAAAATGGCGGATCACAACTGGACGAGACTACTAGCTCAGGACTGGGACAAGTAGCGTTCTAAGAGAGGCATATAGAATAGAATAGAAAATATTTATTTGGCATAGAGATACAGAATGAAATCAACAAGTAATAATAACTAGTACACCAAATAGGATGCCACTCAGCGAATACCGTGTCTAATAGACGCGGCACTGGTTTTCAGGGCACTCCGAAAATTAATAACTAAGTCTAAAAATTTATAAATAAGCACTTATAAATACAGAAACTATGTTTGATCGTGATAGAGAAAGTGTGTGTGTGTGTGTGAAATATATGCTCGTTATAGCGCGATAAACGGCTGATACATATGATGGTGATATTGGTGATGTTTCACTTTATAAGTTGAGTTCTCCTTCTCCTTGCTTCGCTCTCCTCAGTGCTGAGGGTCGTGACGTGGATCACTTGACTCCGGACAACAGATTTCCAAGCCTTTCGGTCCCTTGCGACTCCTAAGGCATCATGGACCTTGAAGGAAAGCGATTTGCTGATTTGGTCGGACGGACCATCGCGTTGGTATATAAGTGGAGTACAGTTTCCTTAATATTCCCAGTTTTTCATGGCTCACTTTTGACCGCTTTTTAATAGAAACTCGTTTTTAGTTCAGTTCGATTGCTTTCGCTGTTGTTAGTTTTTCATTAGGCCGGCCGCGCTCGGCTTCTATTGGGGTGCGGTTGATTCTCTTGTTTCTATGTATATGCAAATTTAGGCGTAGATATTATCTGTATGTACCTTTATAGAGTTGTTTAGTATTTAATATCTAATTGCTTGTCATTATTTGTCATTACGTCATACAAAAATACGGGAAATCACAAAAGCGATGGATGTAATACCCTTTCCGCGAAAGCTGAAATGGAAGTGGGCGGGACACGTGGCACGCCTACAAGATAACAGATGGACTAGAAAAGTATCTTCCTGGAGGGGTCCTATAGGAAAACGTCGCAGGGCACGACCTCACACAAAGTGGGTAGACGGCATCATCAAAATCGCTGGCCCTTCGTGGATGCAAGTGGCCCAAGACTGAGAGAGATGGAACCGTTTGGAGGAGGCCTATACCCAAACTGGGGTTCTTGCAACAGAACCGAACCATTAAAGAAAAACTGTAACACTAGATGTATTTTTTTGCAAGAAATAAAAGGCTTTTTTATTTTATTTTATTTTATTTTTATTATTATCTGTATGTACCTTTATAGAGTGGTTTAGTATTTAATATCTAATTGCTTTTTTAACATACAGAAACTTTAAGTATAAACAAATTGAAAACCCAAAACAGTATTTTCTCCACTTTTACTTCTTTCCTTATTTAAATAAAACTGTTTTGCACATAAATCTCTCTACTCTAAAATCTATTTTAATCTTGTAATTAGGATTTGACTTAACTGAATTATCTGTACACATTAAAATAACGTTTTTTGAAAAGTTTAAGCCGAAAGTACTCGCATTAGGACAATTTAAATTTAATATTTTCGGCAAACTACATACTATGTATCCATTGATAAGTATATCAGAAGGTCAACGACCTCCGTTATAGCTCCCAGATTCTGATAACAATGATAACACGACAATCCTATTATCGCACAGCTAATCGATAACTCTGTGCTTGATAAATTCGACGATTTCACTCGTGATAATGTGGGTACCTAACTACCTATATATGGACTGTGGGCTTCCATCCTAAAGGGTTCTCATCACAGATATAGGAAGGTAGGAGATTGGACATGCCGGGCTATTTAGACATGAGTATCATGTTTAGACATGAAGTAAGTTCGATGACGTCACTATATCGCTGACAGCGTTTTCGGTAGCCAAAGTAAAAAAAAATATTACATACATTCTTAACCGAAAATACGTAGTGATCATCATACACTTTTTATACCAAAAATGTATAAATATTGGTTTTTTATGTCAAATACTACAGAAGACAATCATTTATTGTGCCAAATTCGTCTAGTAGCCTATTGTACAGTGAGCTGTGAAATTGCATGGAGAAATTCGCCATGCATTTTTGCAGCTCACTTTACATGCGAACGACTAGCGAGTCATGTGTACACGCACACAACGGCGCTGTATGCTCAATGAGCTAACAACTGCGACACTGCTTGTCCGCTCTCTAGTATTTATGCTTGAAGCTGCAAAAGGTTCTTTGTTTCCGCAATAGGCTAGTTTCCGACTAGTCAAATCAGCTTCTTTTTAAGAACTGTCAAAACGATTTGCTAATATGGAATTACTATGAAATACTGAGGAGGGACGTCACGGTCAATTCATTTACTTTATGTCTTACTCTTTGACTTATTAAATAGTAATTATGTTTATACATAACTAGTATAACTACTGTCCATATATTTCTTCTAATTTTGTGGTGCTTTATTTCGTGAACTGCATAAAATATTTTAACTATTAGCCTATTCTAACAGAAATGTTGATAAAAACCACCTATTTTATTACACATAAGGACATCAAGGACCCTATAGGCATAGAGCGCCACATACTCGTTTCTGCTTTCGACGTATTCGATGAAAAAATATACAAGAGCGATGCTGCTGATTTGATTTCAATAAATCGAATCGAATTATTACCGCTGAATGCAGCTTTCAACTCGGGCTGAATAAAATTCCTATATTATAAAGTTATGTTTATACTTTCCGTATAATGAGACTTGTAAAGTAGACCTTAACCTTAACACAGAAAGTTATTCAAAAGTTACTTTGGTTGATTACTTGGTAAAGTTTGGCTATGGGGTAGTTGAAGTTTTGGCTACGTAAGTAATATGAAATAAGGTCGGAGCAACCATTGTTCCACTTTATACGCTTAAGGTATTAAATTACGCTAAGCGTCCGTATTTGAATGCCTTTGTCTAATACTACGAGTATCTTGACCATCTACCAGTGGCGGCTGGTGAAAATTTCTGCTAGGCAACACTGAGTAAAAAGAAACCTACCTTTACATTAGGTACTTTACTAGTAATCAATTTTAGGCAAGCATGTGGGAATCGGCTTGTATGAATCAGCCGCTGCTGCCATCTACGTAAAAGTCAGATTTAGCTCGAGTTTGTTCAAAAAACCAGTTAATAACCAGTTTAAGAGAAATACTTTATGTATTCGTACAGTATATTACTCGTAATTAAGGAAGTCGAAGTAGGTCAAAACTGTGTCCAGCGTTCCTGGGACCTGGCCCTGACGCCCCGACCCCGGACGCAGTGACAGAGGGGTTTGGTGGGTGAAGTGGTCTCATCAGCCTAGGTCCTACATATCCAAATAACCATCCCAGGCCTGTTTCCGTGCCTAAATAGAATGCGTAACGCATTTTCCCTCAAAAAAAGTTCTGGCAGGCAAGCACGGTCGCGTGATAAACGATATAACGTCAGGTCATCTTTTTCGCACTATTTGTAAGTGCAATAGGGAGGCACCGATGCGATAAAGTTGATCCAACTAGTGTGCTACGCCCGCTCGTCTCATCAGCTTATGAAGTCTCGCATAACCGACCTAGGCCCGTCCCCATGCCTAGATACGTAGTTTACGTAGCGCAATAAAATCTGTGTTCCCAAAGTTTGTAAGGGAGATAAATCGGTTTAACCGGTATTCACCGATTCGAAACCGATTCTGCCGATAAACCGGTATCGGTGCATGTTTATGCAGCCCCACACGCAGTCCCACGTGGCGGGCAGCTCCAGAAATACCGCGTAAACACCGCAATATGTTCACAACTAATGAACCGAACACTTGGACGGGTATAAATAGATGGATAAATAATAGTGCTGCGGGATGTTGTCGATGTTTGGTTGAATTTGCGGAGGACGGATACCGATTTTTATCGTAGTGGCAAACTAAATATGCATTACTTGTAAACTATGTGAGGTGTGCTATAAGGAGTATTGTATTGTATTGTAATATATTTTAGTAGGTACAAGTGATAATGGAGTGGTGGCCGTTCTCAGACGAGAGGAGTCGGCATCCGTTGGCTAGAAAGGTTGGTGTTCAGTCTAATCGCAACCCCAAATAAGGAAGATTGCGGGTAACTTAGGATTAGATTGGTTCAAGACCGGGAATAAGTGGCTTACTTAAAAAGAGGCCTATGGTCAGTGGACGATGGCCATGATACTGATAAAATTAGATCCGAGACATTAATGACAACGGTCAAATTCAAACGTAAAAGTGAAATAAAGAAAACAGCTCAAGTAAAGGTAAACAACAGGTCTCCAAATGATAAAAAGCTTTCATAGTCGTGCTACTGTTGATGTCAAAGTTGAAGTCATGATACGCAGTATTCGATTTCATAACGATTTTGTCTGTTGCGCAAATCGCAAAAATGCCACGAAAAATCAACCCACCCAGGCTATAGATATACCTATTTATCATATACTTACATATTATGGCGCAGAAATACTTTTTGTAGGTTTTATTTTTATACAACCGTATTACCTATTGTTGATGTACAGTACATTGTATAATGGGGGATAGTGATCGCTGCGCATAATAGGATTCATCTGATAATTTGTCAGCATATCATAGAAATGTATAAAATCCAAAAAAATATTTCAATAAAGAGTCATGACATGAACTTATAAGCAATCACATGCATGGGGTAGAATGGCCTGTAGTAAATTATGTAGTGTAGTAAATTATTAACTTATTGTACCCACTGACACTTAACTCAAAAATCTAAAGCGCTTTTGTAAGTCGTATAAAATACTGTCACACAATATTATCGAGCCTAATAAACAGACTACAAAGTAACACTGACATAAATTAGTAGCAGACTAATCGATACCGACGTGGCACCTCCCTACTCGGCCATAGAGCATCTGTGTGCGTTTGGTACCGTTTTCTTTTTTTTTTCGGCATAGGGCTGTGCTATAAAAAGATGAACTTGGTTTACTGCATGTGTGTTTACATTGGTTTTTGTGTTCGATTTTTGAATCTTTTGAAGTCTATGGCTGGATTTATAACAGAATATTGAAGAACGAAAGATGAATGTTATTATTTTGTAGCACAGATGTCATATAAACCATAGATCAAGCAAACGTATCTACTTAGCGTCTTTAATCGCAGCTTGCAGCTTTCGGGCGTCAATTTTTGTAAGTTGAAGTCAACAAAAACATTAAAAATGCCTCGTTACATGATATTTAATTGCAACAACATAAAACTTATCAACACTCAAGGGCCTGAGACATATTTAAAATCACAGGCAAGTAACAACTTCAGTACAAAATCTGACACGCTCGGCCGCCATACAAATAAATGAACTCGTTTCTTCTATCTAAATCTAATTCTGTGTTTTGTAGAGAGTTGTAACGAATGCTTTTTCTTAGGGTTACCAATACACATGTACATAAACATTATTTACTTTACTCGTTGATTTGTTTTTTGTAGATAGTGCAAAGTTAGGGGTAATTAGTCATATCGAATTTTACGCTGTACACGAGAGTTACATATTCGCAGTGCTGAAGCTCTAAAATAAAACGAATTATGGAAACAAACAATAGTTTGTTAGAAAACATACAACGAGCAAATCCATCTAGTGATAACTACCGATAAAATTAATAATCTATATTAAATTTCATAACAATTACCATAAATAATTAGTTTTAGCTTTTACTACCGCCATCTTCCGTCCATAATTCGTACTAGATAAGTTGCTCCAACTTTCTAGTACTGCGTAGCGATCGCCCGATTGCGTAAAACTTCCCTTAGGCCATTGTTAGCTAATAAACTGGTCTAGGCCAAGCTGTTACGACACACCATACTGATATACTTGGGTGTGGCTTCGTAGATTTTGTACTATTTAAATATAGTTTTAGTGTGCCTATGTTTGACACTCTAAAGTGATTTTTTAAATCTAAGTATGAGTGACTAGCGTCACTCTTTGGTTTCGCAGTTAACACGAAAAACCTAAATAAATATACACCTGAACCTGTTAAACCTGCCTAGTAATCACTTCATTGAAAGGTGGAAACCGCATATAAGAACTAATAAAAGTAATCATTGATATGGAGTTAACAGTGCATAATAAAATATGTTAATAATGTTAGCACTGTTTCCTGTAGACACATACCTAGTATACCCCACGCATTCAAGTAATAGGTAAGTTCAAAACTCTTATACACACAAAACAAAATGTTACCCAATTATAAATTCATAACTAACTTTACGAAGTTACGAGGCTCTTTAGTTACGAAGAGTTACTAGTATAAACTTATATCTCCTTTAATTATTAACACATACACCGACATATCATCAGTTCATCATCATATCAGCCCTTTATCGCCCCCTGCTGAGCATAGGCCTCTCTTTTAGTACGCTACTTGTCCCGGTCCTGAGCTAGTCTCATCCAGTTGTGACTCGCAATTTTCCGGATGTCGTCCACCCAAAGAGCTAACGGATGCCAAGCGCTTCTTACTTCTGGGAACGGCCACCATTCTGTTAACATTTTAGTCCATCTGCCATCACTCTGCCTAGCAACATGCCTCAAAGTTAAAACGCAGTAACTCTATGTGTATTCCATACATAGACAATAGACGTATTGACCGGGATATAGACGGTGATTACCTTTTTGAGTTTTGTCGAGCTCCCGATATTTCGTCGCATATTTCGGTCAATATAACTCTAATAAAAATAACCGTGAATTATTCAAAACTCATTCCGTACACACATGTAGTTTTACTACATTTTTTCTTCATTGACAGAAGAAGAGACAAGTTTTTTTTCCAAACTAGTGACGATATTTAAACTCGAATATCATCTGGCGTGAAACCAACGCCCGCGCAGACCTTAAAACAGCCCACGGACCTTTATTGTGGTGGTCAGTGCCTCCTGCCCACAAAAATAAGACAAAACAACATCTCGGAACCAGTTCGACCGCTTTTGACCACTTTTCCTATCCCGTCCGACGGCAAGAATAAATTTTACAAGGGCGCGAGAGAGTTTATACCTTATCTTCTTTTTACTAGAGATAAGGTGATGGTAAAGTTGAAGTGGTGTTTTTTTCGACCCTGGTATGATATAAAAATCGTTTCGTTTTCATTAGGAATTCCGTCTGGCAAGGTTGAGGGCTGCTAAATAATCGTAGACACGTTTTGACCCGTTATACGTAAATTATATGTTAAGTCACACTTGCCTCTAGCAACTATTGTATGTATAAGTTTGTTTGTGTAACTTAATTCCACTATTGGAAGAGCACTTTAATGTTTTATCAGAAAAAAATCCAGATGAATGATCTAATGAAGGTAATTTAAGCTTTTTCTCGAAGTATCGAAAATTCAACTGCAAACTAATAGGTATCTTTAAGCAGAATTTTTAAGACACTTCAAAGGTTTTTCACTATTTTGGAAAAATTTATTGTGGAAAAAATAATTAAGATTATATTTTTAATCAATAATAAGTATATCGTCAAAATCAATTTAGGTTAAGGTACAACGGGCCAAATCTCGACTGGGGGGCAAATGTAACTGGTCCATTTTTTCCATGTTTTACAATATTTGCATTATTAAATAGGGTGTCCACCGGTTATATGTGGTAGGCGTGTTCAGTGGATACATGTAGAACGCAACATCATAGTGTAATAATGGAAAAAATGGATTAGTTACAATTACCCCCCAGTCGAGATTTGTCCCGCTGTACCTTATATTTAAATCTATGTAGTTTTATCACAAACATGATTAAGTAAACGTTCTAGTTGGTCTGTTGACTATCGTTTATTTTATTGAAAAATATCGGGCATATTTTTGTGTGTATACAAAGAAAAAACATGAAAATATATAAATAACCATTTTGTATTGGTTTACTGACATGAGTGCTTTACACTCGTCAGTTATATTCTATTGAATATAATTGACGGGTTCGAATCCCGGTAAGGGCATTTATTTGTGTGATGAAGACAGATGTTCCTGAGTCATGGATGTTTTCTATGTATATAAGTATGTATTTATCTATATAAGTATGTATATCGTCGCCTAGCACCTATAGTACAAGGTTTGCTCAGTTTAGGGCTAGGTATAGACCTGTGTAAGGTGTCCCCCAATATTTATTTATTTATTTAAAAATGAAAATGTTACTACTTCATATAATTATGCATTACAAACGCAATTTAAATTACTACTATTAAATGAATAGCTTCATTCCGTTTTATACTGCGTATACATTATATTATTATATTAATGTACTTAGAAATAAATCATAACACACGTCATCTAAATCAATTAAACAGTTACAACGTTTACAACTTATTGTAAACAACTTGATGAGTCAAACGTTCAAATATTTAACCTTATTAACCCATAAATAATACAAAACCAAGATAAAATGCCAGGAGACGTTCACCTACCAGACATACCAACTAACAAAAAGACCACAAAACATATGGTTAAAAAAAGTAACAAACTTTTAACCAGATCTCTTAGAACGCTTACTCGACTTTTAAATTCCTTCTATGGAGTTCTGATAATACTGGCCGTTAAGAATCCTTAGCCATTTCAAAAAGGTCTCTCAGATCCTGTAATTTGACCTGAAGCTGTACAAGCGAGGGGTGAGAGGGGGGTCTTATTATGATGGTGTAACAGTCACCTAAAGGTTCCTTGGTCAGTGACCAGCGCAAGTACCTGATCCCGCGCCTTGGGTGTAGCTGTTGTGAGTGCTGTGACGTCATTATGTGAACCAAGTACCAAGTATCGGAGCGCCCGAGCTAAACAAAATATCTGAACAGCCGGCCTAGCCGAAACGACAGTATGTAGTTTTAAAACAATATTGTTTATTGCACCAATAAATTGCTCTGATATTTAGAATAAGATGAATATTGTACACTGTTGACAATTTAAAAGTGCTTATTGTAAGCCTATTTGAATAAAGAATATTTTGATTGATTGATTGATTGACAATCGTTGAAGTTAGACACCGATCCAAGTGTAGTTTGATATCGGATGTAGGACCGATATCCCATCATTACAGGCGCCAACTTTTTTCCATTGAAATCCTTCCGACATCCGATATCGGATCGGATAATGTGAAAACAGACTAACGCCTTGAAAATATACAGGACAGATATTTGTAAGCTATAAAATGAGTTGTAAATTATTTTATGTAAGCTAACAAGACATAGTCATCAGCCTTCGTTCATTTTATATTTCGCTATAATATTATAATGGCGACTCCTAGCGAAACAAAAGACTTGATGACCTCATAATATTTAAATTACTTACTTAATGTTCTTTATGTAGAGTTAACAATGATTTATTTTTATTTAACTCTAGAAACAATTTTCTGGCTGGTTACGCAATGAAACTCTGCTCTTTTCTCATGTTATTATATCATTTCGCGTTTACTTCGTCACACAATTTAGTTCGTCGCGTCGTAAATTATCGTATTTTCAAGTCCTTAGATAAAACATAAGATATGTAGAATAAGGCTCCAATATACCATAAATCATTTCTTGCAATATCAATATTTAAAACACATCATAACACAGGTCATAAATTCATATTTAGCTATTCAAATCCTCGAAAAGCGAACAGCCTTTCTTTGCCATGTAACCCTTGTAAAGGCATGAACGTTGAGTAAAATTCCGTCGCTTACTACTTTCTAAGCTGTGAGGGCTGAAGCTGTATGAGTGAGAAATGTAACTCCTTAATAAAGCTGCTACCTGACGTCAACGGATTTATAACCCTGGGAATTAACCCTAGGTGTCGCACCGAGATTTATATGGAGGAAATGAGGTATTTTTAAGTGCAGTTACGTTGAAAGAAGGAAGAGGCTTACAAAAGGTTTCTGGGCTTGATGTTTCTGATAAAAGACAATTTGAGTACAGAGATTTTGCATTATGTCGTGATATACCCCGAGATAGGTATACCTACTTACCTATAACATGTCAACCGCATTTCTATGACTTGATGTTTATGCTTTAGTCTTGTCTTTGATGTTTATGCTTTAGTCTTGTCTTTAGTGTGTGATAAATTGATACACATCCTAACAGAATTAATCCACTTATTGCAATTTTTCGTTAGTGCAATGAGCGGAGAGAGCGGTCACTATTAATTCCGCTACATTTTAATTCCAGCGACCAAATTAAATACGTCTGTACTAATGTTCTGTACAACAAAACGAGTGTAGTACAGTCAGCATCAATATTAGTGGGTTAAACAACTCACCAAACACCTGCAGTGCAATAATACCCGATTTTTTATAGGACAGAAGGCAAACGAGCAGACAGGTCGCCTGATGGTAACCGATCACTGCCGCCCATGGACACCCGAAACACCAAAAGTGTTGGAGGTGCGTTGCCGGCCTTTAAGATGGGTGTACGCTCTTTTCTTGAAGGTTTGAAGGTCGTATTGGTCCGGAAATACCGCTGGCGACAATTCATTCCACAGATTAGCTGTGCGAGGCAGGAAGTTTCTGGAAGTTTCTGGAGAAACGCACAGTTGAGGACTGTCAGCCATCTAAATGATGGAGATGGAAATGTTGTCGCGTATAGGGCGATGGCGGAAAGAAGATATATGTATTTTAAGGAAAAGTTTGAGTCGACAAATGGGGCTGCAAATCATGTATGATAACTGCACGTCTACATCGTTGTATTTAATTGGGATGGGATGCAGTAACACTTCACTATGCAAGTTGCAATTGGGCAGGTCCTTTCTGTACAAGTTACGATTGGGTAGGCCTGTTAAGAAACTTTAAGAAAAATGCCCTGCCTGAGTCTCTGTTTCCGCATGAGTATAATCCAGGTCTCTTTAAAGCAAGAGTAAATAGGTATCTCATAGGTAAGCGTGCTCCGCCGTAGACTGCATCATCACTTACCAACAGGTGTGATCGTGGTCAAACGTCTACCTATTCAAACTAAAAAAAAACATGTCTTCGCAAAGCATGTATACATCGCGCACGGAATTACTTGCACGCATACATCATCATCATCATCACTACCACGCCGCGTGCCTCTCATATAGCCGAATTTTACAGTAATAGTCTAAAAGAAGGGTAGATACATTTGGCTCGTATTCTGGCGTATTTCTTTTGTTCCTGACTGTACCGTCAGTCGTAACGAGCCCGCAGATGACTCATTTGTGTATGTAAATGAAGTTAAAATTCAAAACGTCAGCCCCAACTTTGGGTTTTTGAATTACAAATTCGTCTGTCGGTGTGAGCCCAAATTACAGTACAAGAATACCTAATTGTTTTATGGTGATTCGACAAAAGGCCCACCCGGGGACTTGGGCCTTCATTTTTCATTTTAATCGTGTGTTTAGTTGTTAAGTGTTGCGAGACTGTTCTAATGGCCTATTCTTTCTTTTTAATGATGTCCGCCTAATTTTAGTTAAATAATGAATTATGTTTTAATTATTTTTAGAGATCCTGCCTTGTTTTAAGTGTGGTAGGAGAAAAGCGAATCTACATAATTACTGCAGAGTAAAAAATACCCACTTTGAACTTCAAATAGTAAAAGAATATCAGCAAAAAATCCGCAAAAAGGCTTAAAAACAAATTTGTTTATAAATATTTATCACACGCCTTGAAAGGGCTGCCTCAAAGTAATTAAACCGAAAATTCTAAAAAGGGAATAAAAAACTTTTATTTAACCCTAAGGAAATCTTTCAGTCAAGGGATGTAAAAATATCTGTTGAATAATGAAATTCAAATCATAATATTTTGCGCGTTCTGTATACGGTATTAATAAATCGTGAAAAGCAAAGCTTCTAAAGACTTTAGAATCATTCATTGTAAGGTTTAAACTTGTGGGACATTTCATATATTTTTTACTACGAAACATGCTCGATCTATTGGTCCACAAATTAGCAGTACATATATGAAAAGAACACAAATAACAAATGGATCAAGTAGCACAGTATATAATTCTAAAGTAAAGGTCATTCACACTTACCCGTATTAACCTTGTGACATTGGCATATGTTGTCAATGTTGTACTTATTGACATTTTAGATATGGCCCCGTAATTAGCCAGCGATTCAAAAAAACGCTCAAACTTGACCCCTAGTGAGCCGAAAAAGAAATTATGTGTCAAGGTGAAAAAGGGCAAGATTACGTGATTTTCGTGACCTTTGGTTTCGTTGGACAGTAGACCTTCTAGAGGCCAATTTGACTTTAAATTTGATATACAGGGTGTAACATTAATGCTGGTGATCCATTTAAGAGCATAACCGGTATCGAATAGCGGTTACGAATACCACTTCCTTTTTTTAAAACAAACACCATGAAAATTAAAGGTACTATAGAAGGTAATGTATAAGCCGTAGGATTTATCTTCGGCAATTATGTTACATAGTGTATAAATTATATGATTTTGTTATCATACGTCGGTCGAATCGCTCGCGCCGTACGAACAAGAACGTGCGAATTGTGTGACATCAAAATGTATGTTCAAATTGGATTAGCGTAGAATGGATGTACAAACAGCATTGATGTATAATTGTAAATGTATTAAAAATGTGAACGCAAGGTTTTGACTTCGTTCGCACGTAGAAAAAGCCGTATTCACTCTCGACTCGAAAAGATCTTTACTTTTCCTTAAAGATCCAATATAAGATTTCCACCCCGAGGCCACGACATATTTGTAGATACATATATACAACAAAGAACTTTTTGTAACCAATTTGCTGAAAGGTCGTCTTGAATTAGCGGTGTTGTGGTAACGTGAAAAAATTTATAAAGCTCGATAATTTAAAAAATGTTCGTAAATTTGTTACACTCAGGAAGCTCTATTGTCATGCAAGCCAATGGCGATCTTTCAATGAAATCAACGAAAAAAACATCGAAATCAGACATTTGCATACATCAACGAGATTCAATGGCAGGATACGATTATTTTACAATAGGCTCCTCTGGCAGCGGAAATGCCCGTCTGTTTCCGAAAACATCTAAACATCTACATGTAAATTTGATTATACGCGGAAAAGGTATTAAGCTTATTATGTTATTAAAGTGTACGTAAGATGGGTATATTAGATAAATGTGACTTTCCATATAAAAGGGTCCGTCTGCTCCAAGTGTAATATGGAAAATTTCTATACGTTAAGCTTTCGGGAGACATTCAAATATATACAGCGTAAAAAAAGGACCAGCCGTACCTTGCATATTAGGGACCGGCCACACCAGAGCGTCGCGTGTCTCGGGGCGCGCAACGGACGTCCGCGCCACGCCACCTGAGTGTAATTCAAAAAACGTCTCCTCAGTACATTTTGTATAGGAAGGACGTAAGACGCGCCCCAGGTGGCGTGGCGGCGGCGTGGCGCGCGCCGCGCCGCTTGGCGGCGCGCCTTACGTCCTTCCTATACAAAATGTACTGAGGAGACGTTTTTTAAATTACACTCAGTAGGCCTAGCACATGATGGCCGCGGGAGTATGTCGCCGCGAGATAGATGCCACGTCTTCTTCTAACTGTATTAATGACATAAGGACGGGTAGTCTATCTCGCGGCGACATACTCCCGCGGCCATCATGTGCTAGGCCTACTGGTGGCGTGGCGCGGACGTCCGTTGCGCGCCCCGAGACACGCGACGCTCTGGTGTGGTCGGTCACTTAGTGATGCATAATCAGCTCGTTACAGTATGGCTGGTTATTTTTATTTCATTCTGTATAAGGATGTAGGTACCTACTCACGTTATATACCGCGATTGGCGACATGTTTCGAGTCATATGGAAGTACAACTGCACGGAGTATTGGCACTGCGAGCACTCATGCCTGATGATGGGTCTCCATATGACTTGAAGCATGTCGGCAATCGCGATATATTAACGAATGTACGACCGTATTAAACATATGGACCTTTTAGACATGGACAGTCTCAAATATGCGACTACACGGCGAGGAGTGGGGCTTTGTGTTTCTAAAATTATATTTTGCACTTATGTTTCTGGTGTCGCTCTCTGAGTAAAGTGGCCTTGTTAAAAGTGATAACGTTATTATACTAAGCTACCTCCTTAGACAAAGACAGCAGGTAATTAGGTATCTTACCCGCGAAGTAGCGTACTTGTGCCCCGAGATACTCCGTAGATAAAGAGACATACCTACATTATTCATAATATCTGGGCGACCGAGCTTCGCTCGGTTCTATTTTTTAATATATCACGTCTTTAGATTAAAAAAAAAACTTATAAATACAAAAACAAAAAAAAGACAAAAAACAAAAACTTAATTTCTGGCCGGGATTCGAAACCCTGGCACCTACGATCTATCTGCGTACATTAGACCGACCTCGTACGACTGAGCTAAGCGGAATCGATGCGCGCGGCGAAATTAACGACCATATTTTACGTGTACAAACGTGAAAGAAAAACTCATGAAAACTCGAAAATTCGCGTTTTCCGGGATCTAAGGCTACGCTAGATCGATTTTTCACCCCCGAAAACCCCCACATAACAAATTTCAGCGAAATCGTTAGAGCGGTTTCCGAGATCGTCGGTATATATAAAGAAATAAATAAATATATATACAAGAATTGCTCGTTTAAAAGTATAAGATATGAATGTGGTCTTAGGGCTTTTACCTACCCAGTTTAAGAAACTACAAGAGACTGTTCCGCAACATCTTAAGACGATACGGTAGGGGTCAATTCTCCATACAAACGCTCTCGACTATTTCCTCCCTGGTTTTTAAGCAATGATTTTTTCAACACAGATTGTTATTATTTTTATCTGTGTCGGACCGTTTTGATTTTTTTGATATTCTGCTTTTTAAAGACTCCAGAGCCAATCAAAAATTTCCAAAAACGGCCTTTTTCATTGTGGCGCAAAAAAGGTGTGGTACTCAAGATTGGTAAGCTAAACGGTCCGACATAGATTATTTCATTGTTATTCAGAATCTCAAATTTCGTTCCGATTGATTAAGTTTTGAAGGAGGAAAGAGTCGAGAGCGGAACCTCGATTTTAAAGATTTTTTTGAAATATCTTTTGACTGAGTTGTTCTTAATGGACAATTTTTTTTCGATAAATCTAGTTAACTAAAATTCCCAACTGAAAGGGGGGCTCCTTTCCATTTTAGCATTTTCGCTACCGTTTCCTCTTAAAGTTGTATCATTAAATTAAATTAATCATAGCACATTTACACAGATTGACTGAGCCCCACGGTACGCTCAAGGGCTTGTGTTGTGGGTACTCACACATTATCACATAGTGACGCATATGAGTTCACGTTTTATACTTATTTAAGTATACAAATGAATTCACGTAGGTATACTTACATTTAATGTGAGATCAAGGACCTTCGGCCATAGACCTTTTTAATGGAGCGAGTTCCATTTTTGTATAATTACTTTTTAACCAGAAGGTTAAAGAGTATAATTGCGAAACACAACTTTTATTTATTACATATTTAATTCAGGCAACAAGGCCCATATTAAGTTCAACAATAGGTATGCAATTTCTACGCTATGCTAAAATATTTATCTTTGTTGAAAATCTATCTCACAGCCTCAAAGAAAATTTAAATTTATTTCGAACTATTAAAAGTGAAATAAACCTTTTTGAAATGGCAATTTACATAACTTGCCGCGATCAAATGTTTATGAAATATATGAACGTATTTAATAATGTTTGTATTTGTATATACATAGTATACTAACCATTTAAGTTACTATCTTAGATTAATATAAAAAACAAACTTTATTTTTTTTAAACACGACCAAGTTTAATTGACATACAAATGCTTAGAATCTTATATATGTATTGCAGAAATATCCTTAAAGTTAAACTAAGTACGTACTAAGGTTTCGTCGAACTTAAGTCCAAAGTAGTCTTTGACAAGGTATTACGGTTTGTTCGTCCGTCTTTCACGGCAAGAGCGACGAATTGACGTGATTTTTTTTAAGTGGAGATAGTCGAAGGGATGGAGTGACATAGGTTACCTTTTGTCTCTTTCTAATCTCCCACTAAACTAAAATGGGGGGTGACAGTTTGTATGAAGCATTCCGCAATTCCCAGGAAAAATCTAGTAAAGCATAAAATGATTATTTTCTCCGAGATAAATCCTCACGTTCAACTTAACGGATTTATTTTCAGCCTCACCTGTGAAAGGTGCGATATTTCCAGATTTCCATCGACCTAAGCCTATATGAAAACGAAATTTCGACACGAGACTACGGCCCACCCGCACTCATCCAACCGTGATTTTTATATCCTGACGCATCCTTTCCATGGCCGCCATATTGAATTCCTTTCTTCCCCCAGCACGCAAATATACCCTTTAACGCACTTGTAATACAGCTTTAAACGGGCACAATGGAGAATGAACTTCGAGCGATAAGTAATAGAGTGGCTTTCAGATCAACAGTACTAAATTAGCCAAAGTCACAATCGCTTCGTAGCTAGTTCTCCCTATCGCTCTTCTATAGTGGTGTGAAAGAGTCAGACTGCGTTTCGTAGCGTCAAATATTGTCGCTTCGGCTAGCCTGGCCTGGCTGTATAGAGATTCTATTGTCAAGTTGAATAGAGCTTGATTCGGGTCGGGTTGATGCGTCGCGTCAGTTTTTTTACCTGTCAAACCTTGGGCATTAATCAGGGGACATTTTTTCGTTTATTTTGAAGCGTGACTTATTATTTATTAGGTCGCTTGACGTCTAGTGGGGCGTTGAGGCAATCAAGATTTTTTGAACTAATGCGTGTTCACTGATGAGAGTGAACGGGACGGTAAATAAAACAAAATGATGTGGCTCAGTAAGCGGTCGTTATCCACTGGTCTGGTATTATCCTATTCGGTAATATAGCATTCAGGAATTGACTACGACTAATCAAATTTTAGCCGTTTCGTAGAGGTACCTTAAAACATAAAATCCCTACTAGTATTTTTAAGCTTTAGGACTACAATACCTATTATTATTTGTTTTTTACCTAGTAAATTCTCCATGTAGAAAATTATGCATAAATAGTTTTTTTATTCATAAGAGAGCAAAGTTGTTTAACGTACGATCAGGGTGGTGAAAAATATGGTGGCTTGAAGACTAAATTATGAAATACACCCCCATTCAACCTCTATTTCTAAAAGTACGTAACATTACAATTAGGTAGTAAACAATTAGGTTTTCAGTCGATTTGCGACGAATGTTCCATTATATTATGAAATTGAAACGAATATGCCCGAGTGGGTAATGTATTCAAGCAGAATTCTCCTGAAAACCTTTATAATGCTGAAATTAGGCCCGTATTCACAATTTATAATGTAGGTACGTTTTAGGTAAAAAAAACCTTATTACTTATTTGATGGAATAAAGTAATACCTACATATTTTTCATTTGAAGTATTACATTTATTTTTACGTTTACGATAGTTTTAGGTAATAACTACCCCAAGAAATTGCTCTCAGCTAACGTCATCCTCGAAACATCGGAGGTAGTTCTAAAAATCAATCATACGCAATTATGTTCCGTTTTAGTAAATAATATTAATTGTGATATACTTCTAATAAAACGAATTTATTTTAATAAAATAAATATTTAAGCTGATACAATCGTGAGGGTTGCTAACATATAAATTTTAACACATGTCATTAAAATTCGAAATTAAGTTCTAAGCAAATCTCGATTTCTCGTTTGGAAAAATTATCTAAATATATAAAAGAAGAAATTGACTGACTGACTGACTGACATATCAACGCACAGCCGAAACCGTTGGTCCTAGAGATTCCAAATTTGGCACGTAAGTTCCGTATAGAGTGTAAAGGAGCACTAAGAAAGGATTTTTCAAAATTCACCTCCTAAGGGGATGAAATGGAGGTCCAAAACTTGTATGAAAAAACAAGATTAGATTAGTACGAAGCCGTGGGAAAAGCTAGTATTTAATAAAGTTTTTTTTTTTTTAGTATGGATAGGTAGACGTTTGACCACGATCACACCTGATGGTAAGTGATGATGCGGTATAATCATAATATATGATGGTTGGCACAATACATTGAAACCACATACGTTTATTACAGCCATAGTTGTGTGTACAAAGGGCCACTTTAATTATTAAACGCACTGATAACCCGCTTCCTGTGTAAAATAAGATAAACATTAAACATGTAGACAAATGTTTAGATTCTAAATTAGGGTCCTATGTCATCGTCATGGAAGTGCCAACATAACATACTAAAAGCGCGCGGTTATTTTATGAGATATACGCAAGCGATCACGGAATGTTTGAAATGTGACAACGCGCTTACTGCAGATTTGCGTGATTTTTCTTTACGTCGCTTTTTTTTATTATTATTTATTTAATAAAACATCTCACATAAAAACTTAAATGTAAATACAATGTCCCCCAAAACTGTTTACACAGTTTGACTGTGGGATCTGGGTGAGTCTAAAGGTACATAATTATAATTAGTTGTCATGTTAATGAATACATATCTACATATTATATTGCCAAAGATGGTTAGGTTAGGGCGCTTGCGTTCAATACCTACTGATCGCATAAATAACTGAGTGCTTCAAAGTTCAAATTAGCAATTAGCAAAATTGGAAAGTATGGTTCCTTGCTTTTTCCTAGTTTAAATTTTTGTTACATTTATCTATTGATATAGCTGTTTTAACAGTCTATTTATTTATGCATTGTTTTAAACCATGTGTGTAAAGAATCATTTAAGTAAATAAACTTTACAGTGATTATATCGTAATCGTAAGTTAACGACGAATTAATGACCCTTATATTATAGCCCATTAAAGCATTCGTATTAGTAATAGGTGTTGTCAGCACCAACCATATAATATAACTTTAATTGGCGTTTTATTGTTCAGTGCGTGAGCTGAAGTAAGCTATGACTTTAGACAAATTCGAGCATACCTACATTTGATGAAAAACATTGATAATTTTGTTATCATTCGCGGAACATTTAGCTTTTATTTGTAAGTGTCAAGACTATTATTTACTGGGCATACTGAGCAGCTTTTACTATTGGACCATACCTGAAACCGCGAAAAAAGGCTCGACATGATACATTTCGGCTGCCATGACGTAATTCATTATTTGACAGTCAAGTACACACATGCTTATGATAACAACTTGACATCATTTAGATATCAAAACGTGAGTTCGAATTGGCCTTCATGTGATTTGTAATTCAATATCATACTATCAACGGCTCGGATTGCAAGTTAATTTTATTACAGTGAAATCGTAGACGTATTAATTAGTGATGTACTTTATTACTGTGGGATATGTGGGCTAAAGTTCAGGCAACAAATGTATTCACGAAATTCGTACTTCTAGTTAGCCTTAAGGTTCTTAAGCCTTAAGGTTCTTAACCCTTAAATGCATGAATTTTTCTTTTAACGAGATATATGAATTTATGTGATAGACAATGGTTTTCTGACTCTGGGAAAAGTAATAAAAAAAATATTTAAGATCGATTTTTATACTAAATCCGTGTTAGAAATTAAATAGGCCAAATCTTATTTATATAAATATATCGTTATTGGTAAGTTTTATTTAAAAAAAAAATTACTACTATTCAAAAGGTACACTATTTGTGAAACCCCTATGATAAAATGTTTAAACATAAACTAATTACTAACTTCGAAAAAATCACATACTAAAAATCGCCATCATTCTGTTTTTTTACACTTTTCCGCCATTTCATCTTAATCCTTTAATAATAAATAGTAAATCATTATATTATTAAATTTATTTAATTGTTTATTAAATAGTAATAAATAATGAATAATAATTAAGCAATAAATGTGATTGTGGATAGCTACATATCGAGCCACGGGCCATCAAATATATGATCACCATGAATTTAAGGGTTAATAAATTAAATCATACTGAACAACTTTTCTTATGGCACAAATTGTGAAAAAGCGAAAAAATTATTGGCTGTTCCATTCATTCCGACTGACGTGGATCATTTCTATGAGATTGAAAGGAGCCATCTTTGATTTTTGCCTTTAACATCCTTTCGTGATCGTTCCTACATCCGATGTCGGATCGGATAATGTGTAAACGCTCTTAGAGTGCGTATTCCGATGTTTTAATCACCTCGGGAGCTCTCATATACCTGATGACAACTGTACTAAACACAACTGTCTTAGTGCCACTTGCACCAATGAAAATGGAGGGTTAACCTACCATTTTATATGGAATTTGACAGATGACAGCCCACTAACCCTGAGATAAGTGGTTTGTGCAAGCGGGCCTTAGAAACATACGGAATCATGAATAGTAAACCTTTTTTACCATGAAAATGAGCAGACAAGTACCCCTGAAGGTCGTTCAATTGTTTTTGCACAAACTAGAAAACCGACCAAATTACGGCATGCCAACAAGCCTTATTTCCGCCGAATGTCGTTGACACGTTGGCGGACAAAAAACGTACTTGAAGAGTGCGTGAACCTCTGTTTCCTTAATATACATGTATGTGTAGTAGGTACATCAGTTTGAAGAGACATTTGTCCAAGTATGTTCAGTTTGAGCTCAAATGTCTTTGACGGGTAAAGAATTTCACCACCCCCGTGGGTGTCGTAGAAGTCGACTGTGGGATGTGGGTTAAATTGTGGCGCAGGCGAGAGGTTGGCAACCTCTTATTTGCCAAGAGTGGTACAAATTCTAGTAGTTTCATGTGCATGCCTACCCCTTTATGGAATGCAGGCGTGATTGTATGTATGTATGTATGTACCTACATTAATACAGGACCTACTAAGGCTTGATCAAAATTAAAACTTGTTTTAATGCAAAATGTACTCGCCTTTTGATTATAGGGGACATCATTCAACGCAAGAGATGTATACCTATAATCGATTTTTGGCTACGTGGATATTAACACTGACAAATCACCATCTCCATTATTTCCAGATTTCATTAATAACCTACTATTAAATTCGGATCACGCCTGTTATGTGCCTAAAAACTATAAAATTTGCCCTTACCATATTTTGGCCCGAAATTCTATTAAAATCCAGTAAAAACAGCCCTACAATTAAAAGTTTTCAAAACAACGGCCACCATAAAAGTTTTGCAACTGCCCCGCTCATACACCGTGTAACCGTTCTTATGCAGTATTTGACGTAACAGCAGTTCACACGATTGATACCTCAGTTAAGGTAAGTCACGTGAGTTGCATTGTGCAAGTTTCCGAGACAATGATCGCGTGGGAGTTTATCTAGTAACATAATTTACATACGGTTATATACAACTTGTTAGCTTCAGGGTACTAGACAACGTTACAATCTGTTATGCTTCGTAAGCGTGTCGTCTCGCTCTTCTGTAGTGGCGCGACAGAGCAAGGCTGCGTTTCGATCGCGACTAGGGAATGCAATAACCGACCAAATTAACCAATAACCAACACATAATAACCGACGCATAAGTGGCTCCCCTGATGTTGCTTATGTCCATGGGCGGCGATGACTGCTTCCCATCAGGCGGCTCGTCTGCTCGTTTGCTGCCTATTTCATAAAAGAAAATCATAACCGGTTATGGTTTCGGTTATACTCTAAAAATAACCGGTTATAATTGGTTCCGGTTATTTTCAACAAAAAGTGGTAGATTTTCAATAAAATAATAGAAAAAATACCATAATAAAGGGAAAGAATTAAAGAACTTAAGTTAAAGTGTGTTTTTTTAACAAAACCCGCAAATTAGTGAAAGTGATACTAAGGCCTTCGACGTGATATAACAATATAACATTCAATCAAAACCGTTCACAAGTAAGGGAAGAAATTTGTTATATTTTCGTTACTAACAATAATGACAAAAACGATAGTCACAGGCAAAAATACAGTAATTTCTAGTCATTAAAAGGTCAAATTCATCGAATTTCAGACATACAATAATAACCGATAATAACCGTAATCGGTTATTTGAGTATCCTAATAATCGGTTATGAAAATTTGCCGAATAACCGGTTATAACGGGTTATTTCGGTTACGGTTATAACCGGTTTGCGTGCCCTAATCGCCACTTAACGTCAACGATTGTCACTTGGGCTAGACCTTCTGGATTCCCTAGACTTTTGCCTAGAGACTACAGAACATTTGTTCAATATGTACTTTCAGATAAATAAATAAATAAATATTATAAGACATTCTTACACAGATCGACTGAGGCCCACGGTAAGCTCAAGAAGGCTTGTGTTGTGGGTACTCAGACAACGATATATACATATAATATTTAAATACTTATATACATAGAAAACATCCATGACTCAGGAACAAATATCTGTGCTCATCACACAAATAAATGCCCTTACCGGTGACTGCGCCAGACCGGTCGTCAGATACCAAGATACTTGAGAATTAAAAATGAAAATAGTAAAACAAATATTACCTTAATAAACATATGAAGTTCTTCAGTAGAGTTTCAATAGGTACCTGTAAACAAAACATCGACAATTATCATATCACATTTTTCACTTTACATTGAAATATATTATATAATAACTAAATGATAACAAAGCACAGCATTAAATAAAACTGAACATAAAAAGTGATAGTCTTAGTACATTCTTCGCAGCAGTATGGTTTTGTCAAGATAAAACTGCTGCCGTAGCGAAATGGCATTTCTGCGACGCGAAACGAAAACGAAACGCCGCGAAAGGTAGTCTGGCTCTGTAACGCCAATACGCAAGAGCGATAGAAATAGATATCTACGAGCGTTTCGTTCCGTGAGCGTTTTGTGAGCGTGTGTGCCATTCGGCTACGTACCCTGAATATTGATGATTATGATGTTGAGTTTCCTTTGAAATTTAAACATGCAAGGATAAACTAAATACTATAAATACTTATATGCCACGATTTTTTATGTTGTGGACAGGGGGCCGATTTTTGAGTCTCACGGCGTTCGAATTCAGAAAATTGTCACTGAAAATTCACCGTTTTCAACCGGTATTTTAGTGACAGTGAGACTCAAAAATCGGCCCCCAGGTTCGAGAATAATTACATAAATACATTTTCGCTGATTATGAATATTTTGTAGCGAATTCGCAAAGCCAGTACAATAGGTACGTAAATAGGTATAGTATAGGTTGGCCGTATCCGTATTCAACTAGTTACAAAACACCATCATTGTAATGACATCATCCGAGGCGCTTGAACTTTATCAGATTTACCTCGTGACTACACTGTTTGGGGACCGTGAACTAACTTTTTATACTCATGGAATATTTACACTGATAAATAAAACAATAGTTCACGATTTCGGAGAAAAGCGACTCTGTTCCAACTTTTGCGTTCAGATTTCGAGAGTGATAATATCAATGTCTTTGCCATCACGGAACAATGGTGTTCCGGACCGAAGCCAACGCGTAGAGGCCCTTTTGACACTTTAATGAAATGTAAGGGGTACACCGAGCGGATGTTGCCCTTGCCCGTATCATGGGACACACGCAGAGGCAGCACCCGCCAGGGTGTAAGGACTATTTGAGAGTTAATGGAATCTAAAATGAACTGGGCTATTTTGATGAAAGTTATGGACTAAATACTGGGCTACGAATAAAAATGTATTATTATTGTCGAAAATCATGCTGCGTTTTTAAATCTATTCCAGTATTTCCAGTAACATTCGAATGCAGCACTAAATAAACTGGATCGAATCGTACACATTGATTCCAGTCAAATCTAGCATTCAGTGAACTCATGATTGTTACAATAAACAATGTTTCTATTAGGTTTTTAACATTTAATCTACACTGAGAGAAATTTGCATTGTGAATTTAACAAGTTTTATCCGTTTGATTCAAAAGTATTTTAGTAAACGGATAAATCACAATATTGATGGTACAAGTCGAATTTGTTCGAACAACAAGTTCAAACTTGTTAAAAGATATTTGATTGAATCAGCCAAACATATGTTTAAAACAATATGTGTCATGTTGCTTTTATAAAATCGACTGGTTGATTCAAATATATTGTTGATTCGAATGACAAGTAACTTGGTAGAATGTACTAAATGTACAAAATCTAACTTGTTGCTTGAACCAAAGAACACGTAGGCGCTATTTTAACCAAAAAACTTGTTGAACGAACATGAAAACTGATTGTTTTTCCTCTCAGTGTAGCACTAGTTTGCCGGACTATCATTACTGTTGTGGTGCTGGATCAAAAGGCCATATTTAGTCATTGGTTGCTTCAAATATTGTGGATGTCTGACCTTAGACCATTTTATATTGAGCCTATATAAATACCTACGTCCCATTGCTGGTTGCTGGACACATGACCACCTCCTATCACGCGTGAGAGGGCTCGGTCAATAATCTCCACTCATTTTCGGGATTGGTCCCATAGGATAAAGATGCCCAGAATGACCTATACCTACAAAGCTACATTCGTCCAAATATTTGCAGTCTTGTAGTGTGTAAAAGCGAATCTACTACACTATTATATGGTTGCATTATAACATTATTTTCTTGATTGCGTCTGTGACGCCCGAGATTATGAAGGCTGATTGATCCACGCCCATCTCTGTTCCGGATGGCAAAGCTACATTTTCCTGACTGCACTTTTCCGCGTTCTGGTGGTACAATGACATTGTCGCAATGACAGCAAAAGTGGACTGACTAGTTTTTTTTTATTAATTTGGTTTAAATTGTAAAACTTAAGTACAAATGGGACTATCTTATTAAAAAAATAAAATTTGGAAAAAACCCCCGACCCCGACTTAGTGGATCGATTTTTATGAAACATGGCTAAGAACACTCCAAACAAAAAAAAAAACTAAATCGGTCCATCCGTTCGGGAGCTACGATGCCACAGACAGACACACACACAGACAGACACATCAAACTTAACACCCCGTCGGTTCTTACGTTTAAACGGTTTCTTGTAAATTACATTAGTTAGTTGCAGATTAAATTATCATCATTCTCTTGCCCTGATCCCAGTCACTTGGGGTCGGCGCAGCCTGTCTTCCTCTTCTCTATCACTCGTCATCTCATCATTAACTTGTTTTAGTTCCATATCATGTCATGTCTCACACAGTTGCATCAGCACGGTTAGCACAAGATTGCCTCGAGACTATGTCGCCGCGAGATAGAGTCACCCGTCCTTATGTCATTAATATAGTTAGAAGAAGACGTGTGATCTATCTCGCGGCGACATGCTCTCGCGGCCATCATGTGCTAGGCCTACTGATTAAATAATATGCCAACTATAATTTTTTTTACAAACAGACATAGGTATCAGCAGCGGCTGGTCCATACAAGCCGATTCCCACCGGCTTGTCTACAATTTATTACTAGTAAAGTACCTAATGTTAAGGTAAGTTTCTTTTTGCTCAGTGTTGCCTAGCAGAAATTTTCACCAGCCGCCACTGATAGGTATACACTTATATTGACCGAGATGTAGACCGTGATTACCTTTTTGATTTTTGCGCGCTGTCTACACAACATTGACATCCAACGCGCCTTCTTCAGTTTTCCGTGTATGATGCATGCATCTGCGTCGAAATATCGGGAGCTCGACAAAAATCAAAAAGGTAATCACGGTCTATATCTCGGTCAAGAAATAAGTCTAATGAAAATAACCGTGAATCATTCAAAACTCACAGACACAGTTATAGCTTGATCATAACAGTGCGTGTTAATCAGTTTATGTGATATGTGTGAAGTTTATCAAATAAATACCAAACTACACTGTAGCCTGTGTGGTGACGGGTTAAGAATTTCACCACCCCCTTTCTTCCCGTGGGTGTCGTAGAAGGCGACTATGGGATATGGGTTAAATTGTGGTGTAGGCGAGAGGCTGGCAACCTGTCACTGCAATGCCACAGTTTCGTTTTCTTTTAACCCCTTATTTGCCAAGAGTGGCCCTGAAGCTTTAGTAGTTTCATGTGCTCTGCCTAGTGCCTACCCCTTTATGGGATACAGGCGTGATAGTATGTATGTATGTATGTACACTGTAGAAGTCACTTAACATAAAATTAATCTTAAAATTAGCACGACGGCCTTCTGCTCAATATATGTAGAATGACAATAAATTTAATATAAACAGGCTACCGACAAAATAGTTCCGAAACAAACCCGTCACTCAAACTATTGTCTTAAGACTAACTAAACAAGGGTAGGGCAGAATCATATTTATTAGTGAATTTGTAATTTAGTAACCTTAAGACAAATACACAATGCTACGCACTTTTGAATTATTTATTGTACCTACCTAATAAATATATATAGGACATTATAGGACATTCTTACACATATTGACTGAAGCCCACGGTAAGCTCAAGAAGGCTTGTGTTGTGGGTACTCAGACAGCGATATATATAATATCACATACATAGAAAACATCCATGACTCAAGAACAAATATCTGTGCTCATCACACAAATAAATGCCCTTACTGGGATTCGAACCTGGGACCGTGGCGCAGCAGGCAGGGTCACTACCGACTGCGCCAGACCGGTCGTCAAATATAAATCATTAGCTTTGCCCGCGGCTTCGGTCGCGTCAGAAAGAGACCAAAAGTAGCCTAACTATGTCACTCTCCATCCCTTCAACTATCTCCACCTAAAAAATCACGTCAATTCGTCGCTGCGTTTTGCCGTGAAAGACGGGCAAACAAACAGACAAACACACTTTCCCATTTATATTAGTAATAATAATATGGATAGCGTAATTAGCGTATTACTGTAAGGTCGTAGGTTCGAATTCTAGGGGAGGTGTGATTTTTCCTTTATTTTAAAAGTTTGTAGTGCCGATCGCTCGCACACGTTTTCGCATCATAAACAAATTCTAGTAAATTTCACAAATTTTATAATTAATTAATTTTATTTTCGATATGTCAAAATCCGGATTCGTATCGGGAATGGAAAGGAAACGCGCGTTTATCGAAGCAACGGGCCTGTGCCACTGACTCATATATTACTTTGTAAGGACGTGGCATACGGACACCAAAAGAAGTATCAGTAACATGAACAGTACGTATGCGAGCCAAGCGTGCAGCATATGCGACCATTGCATGGGTGATACAAACTCAACCAACCGCGTTTAGGTGCTCCACCCCGGCGCGTTAAATGAGAATTTTATAGTCATTCTTACACATAGTGATTAGTGACTATAAAATATATAATACTCAAGCTAAGCTCAAGAAGGCTCGTATAGTAGACAACGATACATATGATATATGATATACAAAATATACATAAAAACAAGCATAACTCAGGAACAAATATATAAAAAAAATATCGGGATTCCGGATTCGGGATGACCGGAGCAGTCAGCAGTCGTGATACGAATGTTCAGTCGAAATGATATGATTTGCATTGTCCTTATTTTTCAAATCTTTGAGCCGGGCCCTAATTTTAGCATCACAAAGAGCCGGGCGGGCTGTCATTCTCCATTGTTTAAGGCGCACGTAATTTAAATATTCCATGAACGGGTTTGATTCCTCGTTTTTCCTTGGAATTTGAACGGGTTGACTTGTGCGGTTTTAGTCGCCTTGTAGCTTAGGGATTATCAATTTAACAGATTGATTGAGAGATTACAAATAATCTTTCTTGTTTAATAGATTTATTAATAAAGTCACCTCTGTGGACAATAACACACTCTGGTACTGATGTATCCCGTTTTTATTTGAGTCTCAACTAGTCTCAAGTCTTGAAACACGGAACCCTAAAACTGGCTCCCACCTGTAAGAGAATGTAGGCTAATAAAAATTAGCTTTAGCGTTATTTAGCTGTAGTCATGTCCACAGGAGAGATATAACCATACTAATACAAGCTTTATGACCCCAAATCAACGGACCGCCGCGCCGCGTTTGTCTGTATGTTCGCTATAAACTCAAAACTACTAAACGGATTTTCATACGGTTTTCACCTATCAATAGAGTGATTTTCGACGAAGGTCGAGTTGGGAACATTATTTCTTTCTATCGCTCGCTATTCGCTTAAAGCCTTAAACTATGCATAATTAAAAAAATATCACCTTTCAAACATATTTTATTAAAAATAAGTTATAATGTATACATCTCCCCATAAATGTTCATTAAAAATATCAAGCAGATAAATATCTATCTATCGGGTTATTTACGTATTAAATCGATATAACGCTCGACATTTTTCGCTCCATTTCCGAGGAGCTTTTTCAAGAGTAAGAGTAGAGAGGGTTTTTTTTTTAATATGTCTGAGTCTCACGGGAGTTTTATAGTTAACATTTCAGATAAAAATCGTTTGTCGCTTCCCGACGCATTGGTGTGATAGAGAAGTGAGAACAGTAAACGTTTATGAATAAGGGGGTAAAATAATAACATATATTTTCAAACAATTATTCCACTCATAACTGCTTCCAAGTGATTCATGTCATAACACATTCAGAAACAAAGCACACCATCAAACAAAGACACTCGATATCTGCACATCACTATTCCATATTAAAAACAAATGGAGGACCATTGTTCCACTCATTATTTTGACACGTGCACGTGAACCCTTAAATTGTGAATCGAAATCTCTTATCATAAAGAAATGAAGGTTCAATATCGCTAATCGCTAACCACAGAGAACCTCCTATAGAGTAGAAATCTTGTATATTTTGTGCGCGATACGAGTCGCCAGTGTTTGGGGTGCGAGGAGCGGGCGGGGAATGTGTTAAGCGCGCTGTGATTGGCCGTTTCAAGGACGGCGGGCAGTCGCGCCAGATGAAAAGGGACAGAAGTATGACTGTCCCTCTACTGACGCGTAAGTGGCCAATGTAAGTTGACCTATGCCGGCTCTGAATAAATTATAAATATGACTTATTTGTGGAATGTAATGCCGTCTGTTTTTAAATTTGAGCTTCTTGTTACCTTTCCACACCATTTCACACTACAGGTGGACATCTTTAAGGCATCAAAATACCCTTTTCCAATTTTTTTGTGCGAAAAACACGCGCTGCTTTCGGGTGTGTTACTTGGTCGATACTGATCGGGCACGGCGAGCGCCCGCGCTTATATCAGTGCAAATACTAGGAAGGCTGGCCACTGCGAGTCGTCTTGTAATAGATGTCTATAGGGGTTGGTCTGTGTCGCTAACTAAATGAATCACTTACACAGACAACGCATTATGAAGCATTTACAAAGAGCGCGTGGTCACCAGACAATCCAGAGGTGTTCAATTTTACTGGTAAAATATGACGATTTCTCGGCAACCTTCAAATCAAGAGTGAACAGGCATCTTCTGGGCGAGCTCACTTCATGGTAGGCCACGTCTTTGCCTTTGGCTAGTCTGTGGTCAAGAGTAAGCCCATTTATACCACAGACCAACCCCTATAGACATCTATTACAAGACGACTCGCAGTGGCCAGCCTTCCTAGTATTTGCACTGATATAAGCGCGGGCGCTCGCCGTGCCCGATCAGTATCGACCAAGTAACAGACCCGAAAGCAGCGCGTGTTTTTCGCACAAAAAAATTGGAAAAGGGTATTTTGATGCCTTAAAGATGTCCACCTGTAGTGTGAAATGGTGTGGAAAGGTAACAAGAAGCTCAAATTTAAAAACAGACGGCATTACATTCCACAAATAAGTCATATTTATAATTTATTCAGAGCCGGCATAGGTCAACTTACATTGGCCACTTACGCGTCAGTAGAGGGACAGTCATACTTCTGTCCCTTTTCATCTGGCGCGACTGCCCGCCGTCCTTGAAACGGCCAATCACAGCGCGCTTAACACATTCCCCGCCCGCTCCTCGCACCCCAAACACTGGCGACTCGTATCGCGCACAAAATATACAAGATTTCTACTCTATAGGAGGTTCTCTGTGATTTATACATAATAAAAATTGAACAGTGCAATTCAGTAGCATCTTAAGCTTACATACTACATAGTATAACATTTTTTTTATAAATATTCCAAGCTTGCAACAAGTGCTGGTTATAAACGTCGACATAATATATTTAACTTGATCAGGCGGATGCTTTCCCATACTAAATTACTACGGAAGAACATGTCTAGTGACTTTGAGTTGGCTTGAATGCTCCGTCTAGTAGGGTGGTCTGTGACTACACTTTTAATCGTCAATCAAAATCTCTTATCATGAAGGTTCATTTTCGCGCATCAAATACGCAAGAGCTAAATGAATCACATTGTTTTCGCATTTAAAATTTGCGGCCAAGGATAACCTATATCCTGAGTGACTGCTATAGGAAACCGAACCATATTGGATATACGACATAGCTGCTTTTTCACACCTGACTGGGTAAGATACGAGTATGCTAAAGTAATAAAGGTTATGTTAAACAGTCTTTGTGAGTACAAAGACGATACGCGCATTGTATGACCGGTTCATTACGCCTACATCGTGTTGACAGTTATGTGAGCGGTCTTATTTTGAAGATATACAAAAAATATGCTGGTACTGCCTACGTACAAGATATGACACTAATATGCCTACCTACTTCAGTCTCTTTGCCCTTTCTTTTATTATCCTCTATGTATAAACAACTACGTATAAATATTACTAAAAAAAAAAACATTCAGTCGAATTGAGAACCTCCTCCTTTTTTTGAAGTCGGTTAAAAATTTCACCTTATCGTCTGTTTCTGCCAAAAAATTTTCATAGAATAATTAACTTTGACGTGATTTTTAAGTCCAACGCCATATGTTAGTATCCTTATCAAACACAGATGAAAAGGGTTAAAAATAAGAATGCTTTGGGTTTACATAAAATAAATTTGACAAGCAAATCTAAAGTCATAAATTAAATTTAATATCAATCTCATTCTGAAATGAGTTTTATGATTATCAAATTCTATTATCCCAAAATTGTAATAAAATCCCAAGTTTAATTTAGTTATTCAATCTTTATTTTAAAACCACAAACTTCTAAACAAATAAGTCTAAGTTATCAAACCGAGTGTTCATAGATATGCGTTTGATTTATTTGCACAGACAAAGCCAGACGCAAAGTAACTTTTATCAGTAACTGCGATAATGAACCTCCAAACCTCACAGAAGAACGTAACCGCCCAAGATTTCGCGCAATTTACGTCATATTGTAACCCAAACCCTATAAATAGATAAACCCTAACAATGGGTTTAACCCTCTGCGCGCGACAGCACCCCCGTCACGAGCGCTTGACGGACCGATTGTTATTTAAATGTTCTTCCTTGAATTTAGAGCAGTATACAGGGTTGGCGCTGCTGCCTAGTTTGGGTTTCGGAGGAAGTTGCAAATTTTCCGCAATTCTCGACAAAAATATACCCCCTTATTCATAAATCCCTGTCGAGGTATTCCCGATGAACTACAGTATGGGGTCCTTCAAAAAAGGAGTGGTACAAGTTTCTAATGGGTCGGCAACGCGCACGTGATACCACTTGAGTTGCGGGCGTCCATAGGTTGCGGTGACCGCTTTCCATCAGGCGGGCCGTATACCTGTTTGCCACCGACGTGGTATTAAAAAAAAAAGTTCACTTAAGTTATCAAGCCGATAAAGTTCCTTTGTCCCTTTCCGACGTATTGGTGTGATAGAAAAGGACAAACGAACTTTATCGGCTTGATAACTATAGTGAACGTTTATGAATAAGGGGGATAGTGGATATTCTCGTCTGTGTATAATATTTGTTAAAGGATAGGTTAGGTTAAAGTATAAAACTTAAAATGAGTGCCTCTTAAGCAGTCTCGACTTTTTTTCACGGTCAAAACAATCTATCTACTACACTACTTAAAATTCAGCTGATTATTGTTATGAAACCTATATTTATTAACCTTAATTGACCGTTTTCTTCTTTTACAGTAACCTGACCATGAAATTAGCTACATATCGCTTTTAACTAGCTAGTCCATTATAGACTCATGTGAGTCATGTCACAAGGACATTTCTTTTCTAGAAAGCTAATCAAGGAATATACGTCTTATTTTATTAGTCTAACTAGCGACCCGCCCCGGCTTCGCACGGGTACTATACCTACATGTAAACCTTCCTCTACTATCACTCTATCTAATTAAAAAAACCGCATCAAAATCCGTTGCGTAGTTTTAAAGATTTAAGCATACATAGGGACATAGGGACAGAAAAAGCGACTTTGTTTTATACTATGTAGTGATACTAATCGGGTTAATATATGCCTTTTCTGTCCAAAACCCGGTATCGGTTTCGGTCTCCGCCCCACACTAGAGAGATCCGAGATCTCATGTGTGAGACAGGTCACAAGGGGCGTCCCCGTGTGATCTCACTGGACTTGCAAATTACGTTCGAGGGAATACTCATGCATGCCTTGATTGCTTTTGGATCTCGGTCTATATACCGTTGGGAATGTTGGGATGCAATTATTTTCTGTCTATTATGTGGAGGTCAAGAGGTTCAGCTTTATACTGGGTAAATTTTAACCAACAGCAATACTTAGCGTTGCGACTTTATACGTCATTTTGAACAAGTTTTGTAATTTTTTTTGTTGTGTACTTACTACTTAACACAGCAAAAAGGAGTGTACAAGTTTATAATGGGTTGGCAACGCGTACGTGACGCTCTTTGAGTTGCAGGCGTCCATAAGTGACGGGGACCGCTTTCCGTCAGGCGGACCGCATGCTTCTTTGCCACCGATGTAGTAAAAAAAAACTTGTTTTATAAACTCCAGCTCACGCCGTGGCTTACATGGACAACAGGCGCGCGACGGCGATGCTAACGCCGTGTCTTGCGTGGGCGACGGTCGCACGACCGTCGCCGTCGCGTCTCATCGCATCGTCTACTTCCATATCGATAAGGTTTGATTTCGTATGCGTCGCATCGCCGTTGCGCGACCATCGCGCGACCGTCGCCCACGCAAGCCACGGCGTAAGCGACGAAATCAAACCTTTGATCTTTATGGAAGTGTCTTAGGTGGGTGACATCGATGAACTATGGATGATAGGCGATGCGATGCGACGCAGCGATCTTCGTCCAAGCAAGCTACAACGTTATAGGATGCCGCTGTAACCAGAATGACATAGGCAATTTTATTTTCGCGATTAAATTTTGGCGCAGGTTCTTTTAGCCGCGTGTGTTAGTGCTTATTTACCCATATACTTGTATAAAAGATCCAGTTACATTCCGACCTCAGTATAATTTGTGAAGAAATAAATATAATTACAATTTGAATATTCCCTAAATAAAACATAAAAGCAGTGAAATCGTAATATATCCAGCTTACCAGCAGCATCCTGTTCATCAAAGCTTTATTGCTATCGGTCAATCAACACGAATCGTGTGATGGGCTCAAGTGCCATTAACACAAGTGTAGGTACCTATCGAGAATTGTATATTTATTTATACCTAAAAGCTGTAAACTAGGAATACGTTTTTTCATACAAGTACCTAAACAATGTGTCTACTTTCAAATATTCATTTAAACTAAATTCATAGAAAAGCTTAGTTAGGAGTAACACAGAAATCACGAAAAAGCTTTATTTTGTGTTATGACATAGGAAAAAAATCAGAATTATTTGCGTGGTTTGTGAATAAACTGAAGTTAAATATTACATTTTGGCGGTAAATATTAACACTTTCACTGTCTAGTGAAGCTTACCAAATTAGTCATATTAAGTCTTATTACAAACCGTAAGGGACGGTGAACGTGTTAAAACAATTACTAAATATTTACGTATATAACCGAAAGACAACTAAAAAAGTGTAAATTGCCATAATCTTGCTTACCGTCAAAGCTACTAAACTCTTTTTCATTTCGGCAACCTATGTTGCTTGCAAATCTTTTATCTCAGTTCTATTCTCATCGGAACGATATTGGATGCTGCGATAAAAATTTAATGTAGAATCTCGGTTTTTATACAAAAATCGCACGAATTGGCTTCATCTCTTCGTACGAAGCACGAAAATATCAATCGCACGACGACCTTTCGAGTAGAGAAACCATACCGAACACGTCTCAGCCCACACGGAGCTCCATAGCACTGATCGGATTTTTAGTGCATAAAACGCGTTTCGTTTCGCATTGCAATTACGGACGAAGATACGGATATTGTACCATCGACATCGCACGCAAAACCGTCGCTCCGAACTTCGCAACGGCATGACAGTGTGCCTAGCCCTAAGACGCGTTCATATTTAGAGCAGGCCATGTGTATCCCTTGCCCTTAACCCTCCGGAAACGACGGCTATTTCAGTCAGTTAAAATAAATTGAACCAAGTTTACGACCGTTGCAGTTAACGCAGTTCAAAACTATGAATAACGGTTGGTTGATGCGTATTCGAACGAACTTTAAAACTCTATTCCAAAGTGTAGGTATTTGTCAGCCCGAAATCGCATTTTTTTAATCTCACCGAAAAGCGTGTGAAAATATGTCTTAAAACACGTATGTACTTAAATACATTCACCTGCAATAAAATATTATTCTTCGCAAGTAGAAAACATATGTGGAATGTGGATGACTGGATGTATAAGAGCATTCTCATGGTTTTACAAATAAGACCATGTCAGATTTTGGGACCTTCGCTGAGTAACATAGCATTTATCCAGTTGCCTGAACTGTAAGTACATGTTTTTTCAATCAGAACTCATAATTAGACCGCTGAATATACCGAACATTTGAGCAACATTAAAAATTTGGAACTAAATAAAAAAAAAGAAAAAGCAAACGATCTCACTTGCATGACGCAAAGTACGCTATTTTTATTGTATCGATAGATTGTTAGACTGCATTTATAATCATAATGTTTTTATGTTACGGATATCCTTTTATTTTCCCTGTGTTATACTATCCTGTTTTATGAGCCTTTTGCTTTACAATCCACACACGGCAGCTCGTTGAGTTCATGTACGAAGTTCGATCCCTTTGACTATCCGAAATGCAATCCTATCAAATAGCTCAAAGTATTGAGTGAGCATTATCCGTATCTCAAATATGCTAGGTATAGTATCCTATTACTCGTACTATGGCGAGATTGCGTAAGAGTTTTTATGATTTATGATTTTTTTTTCTAAAGTTTGTGACATAGGCACTCAATATAACCTAATCAACAAATTTAAATTTAGAAAAAAAACCTACATAGTGGACCGACTTTCATCAAACATGGCTAAGAACACTCCCGACTAACTCAGCCTTCAGACAAAAAAAAAACTAAATCTAAATCGGTTCATCCGTTCGGGAGCCACGATGCCACAGACACACGTCAAACAGAAACTACTTCGGGGTTTCCGGGCCCTAGCTTTATAGGAGACGGCGACACAGGGGTTTAGTGGGTAACCCACGATTCTCATCAGCCTAGGGAGTCCCACTTGTTCTCGTGCCTTGGAGATGGACCTAATAAAGCGTAACGAACTTCCAGTCTTTAAAAAATGTATTACTTTACTACATACCAGCCGCCTATTACTTTCACTAATATGTACGCTATTTTACAACAAGTGAACTTTGTTTCCTTTCCTCGTATTTGTTTTAATTTTTCTTACTAATAAAATCTCACATTAGGTACCTATATTCATTCGAGAGTGTCGCGTGCCGTGAAATCCTTGGATTTGTGTCGACACTAGATTCGTGGATACATACATTGACATCAACAGTTGTTGTGCTGTATTTCTGTTACTCGTTATAACAACATTAATACAAAGGAGAATCAAGCATTTATTCAAGTAAAATTACTGCTAATATTGTTCAATGAATCCAATCATAATTTAGAGTTATTTTGAGCACATAAGAGAATTGCTTTATTGATAAATAACAAGGGCATTAATTAGCAGTGGAAACGTGAAGCATCTCGAAAAGTAGCTTAATAATGTAACCAGGAAATGTATTTTTATTTTCGGAAAAAATCCTAATTATAGCATAATTCTGAACTCGATCCCCGTAAATTTATATTAAAATAATAATATATACGTCCCACTGTTGGGCGCAGGCTTCCTCTCATGCACAAGAGGGCTCGGGATACAGTCCGCATGCCCAATGCTGACTGGGGACTTCAACTACTCGTATATTTCTCCTCAGATGTTACCTCTAATGTTATGCAAGTTTCCTCACGATGTTTTCCTTCACCGCTAGCTTTGAGTAGTAAATCTTAAATTACAGACAACGAGCCAAGATTTGAACGCGCGATCTCCGAATTGGAAGTCGAGCGTCACATCCCCTCGGCCACCATCGCTTCTTTTCCGTGCGCACTGATATATACTACTTCCGATTGTTTTCTCATAGGCAAAATTACCAGAAAATAACATGTTTAATATCTTTTTTTTTATACCACGTCGGTGGCAAACAGGTATACGGCCCGCCTGGTGGAAAGCGGTCACCGTAACCTATGGACGCCCGCAACTCAAGGGGCGTCACGTGCGCGTTGCCGACCCATTAGAAACTTGTACACTCCTTTTTTGAAAAACCCCATGTAGTTCATCGGGAATACCTCGACAGGGAGCTCATTCCACAGCCGGAGCGTTCGTGGGAGGAAATTCCTCTGAAACCGCACGGTGCGCGACCATTTAGGGATCATATATTACGTCCACACATATTACGTCACACCAAATTTCAGGTTTTTGGACCCCTCCCCCCTCCTATGTCACGCTTTTTTGTATCCCTTTAACAGGGATTGTCACATTTAGTATGACCCCCCCCCCCCCCCCCCCCCCCACTTACACTGTGACGCAATATATGGATGACGCCTTAGGATCTATGGATGAGGTTTGTTAATGTAACCTATCAAAACCTGCACGTACTAACATTTACCTCAATCTCCCAATTTCGGCTTCTAAATAGTGCGAACTGCGAAACTTACCTGAAAGAAAAATGTGCAAATTTAGCAAACATTCAACAAAACAAGAACATAAAAACAAAACGTTACTTATCATTCAAAACCTTAATCATTACACAAAAAATGTTCAAACGTTTCAAACACTCAGTAAAATAGTCTCGAGTCTTAATATAGTACACCTACCTACTTATTATATTCGATATCCTATACATATATGAGTATTAAAGGCGCCATCTTTGATTTTTGCCTCACCTCTGGTGTTTCGGGTGTCCATGGGCGGCAGTGTTCGCTTACCATCAGGTGACCTGTCTGCTCGTTTGCCTCCTATCCTATCCTATCCCATAAAAAAAAAATCTTCCTACATTTCCTGATATCGCTCTAAGGATACGAGGAATTTCCTCACGCGAACTCTCCGGCTATGGAATGAACTCCCTGAAAGTTTTGCTGATGCTGAGGGTCCATTCTACATCAGGGACCATGACGATCTTAAAACAAAGTGTATAAGTTTTTTTAAAGGGTCGGCAATGTATATTATATTTTAGTTAGTTTATGTATGTGTATGATTGTACTTATTTATGTATGTATATTGATGATGCATATAGAATTTAGATAGTGACTTATATCTATTTGAAATTGTGTCTTATTTTCCGCACCAATTGTAAGTTTCTGTTTGGTCCAATGGTTGACTGGTAGAGAATGCCTTAATAGGCTGGGCATATGCTTATTTGCCACCGAGGTATTAAAAAAATCATCAAAACAAAGGTCCAGTATCAGATATATTAACGAGGGCCCGAGGAGCAATTTATACGCATAGCAGGTGCCCGGGCAGATAATAAATAAAACAGCACCCCTGTTGAGGGTAGTTCGATAAATAAGATCTCTATTTACTTGTGGGAGCTTACAAGTGGCGTAAAGATATGGTTGAGAAGCTTCGGCTTTCACACAAAAACAACTTTTTATTACCTAAGTCTACACAATTATTATAGGGGCATTTAAGTAAGTAAGTAAGTAAACACTTTATTGTACAGAAAAAGAATACAGCACATAATATTTAAAATAAAAAGTTTCAGTACAAAGGCGAACTTATCCCTTTAAGGGATCTCTTCCAGTTAACCTTTGAGCATTTGAGGGAGAGTTTGAGACGGTAGACATCCACATAATACAAAAACTACAAAAAAAATTTTTTTTTTAGTATGAATAGGTAGACGTTTGACCACGATCACACCTGATGGTAAGTGATGACACAGAATCTTATACTTTTAAACGAGCAATTCTTGTATATTTATTTATTTATTTATATATATATATTTATTTACACTGACGATCTCGGAAACCGCTCTAACGATTTCGCAGAAATTTGTTATGTGGGGGTTTTTTGGGGGTGAAAAATCGGTCTAACTTATCCTTAGGTCCCGGAAAACGCGAATTTTCGAGTTTTCATGCGTTTTTCTTCGCGCGCCATCTCGTGTGCAGTAGTTGTACTGTTAAGACAGAATTCTTTCGGTCGATGTAAGTACTATTTATTGCAAAAACTAGATGGCGACACAGGTCAAGGCTAAAACGAATAGAAAATACACTATTTGAGTTTTTGTGGCGAAATGCGCGCCATCTCGTGTGGAGTAGTTGTGTTGTTAAGGCTGAGAATTCTTCCGCTCGATGTAGGTACTATTCATTTTTGAACTAGATGGCGACACATGTCAAGGATACGAAACAGAACCGAGCGAAGCTCGGTTGCCCAGATATTATATAATAGTACAAGTACAGAAGGCTCACTCCTTTGATGTTCACACAACGCCGCCATTCTAAATTCTTACCTACATTAACAAACGGACCGCACGCGTGCAGACGACATTGAATTCTATTGCGCCGCGCGAAGGTCGTCGCCAGTGAATGGGCCGCGAACTCGCGGCCGCCGGCATCTACTTGTAGCGCGGTGAAAGGATCGCGGAGTGAGCCGCCCCTGGTGATGATGCGGTCTACGGTGAATCACGCTTACCTATGAGATACCTATTTACTCTTGCTTTAAAGAGACCTGGACAATGCATTTTTCATTCCTTATTCTAACACGCAGTATATATTAATAAATATATAAATAATCAATAAATATTTAATATATATATATATATATTAAATATTGCACGCTGAAGAGTCAAGATCGACCGGGGAGGAACTAAAGTGTTGATTTATGGCTTCATAATTTGGGCATTTTCATAATTTGGGACCCCCAATTAGTGTGTTGTTAACAAAAATTTACTCGCAATCTGTCGTAAAATTTGCTCTTTTCACATTCAGAATGTAGATTATCGCTTAAAGTTTATGTAATTAACACAAAAACAATATTTTTATAGGAATTTCATGCTTAATGAATGTCACAAAACTGACAGTGAGTTAATTTTTAGAGTTCCGTACCTCAAAAAGGAAAAACGGAACCCTTATAGGATCACTCGTGCGTCTGTCTGTCCGTCGCGTCGTCACAGCCAATTTTCTCCGAAACTACTGAACCGATTAACTTGAAATTTGGCACGCATATGTAAACCTGTGACCCAAAGACGGACATGTAATTTAAATTAAGAAAATTTAATTATAGGGGCCACTTTTGGGGTATAAAAGTGAAAATTAAAAATCAAAGTCTCTAGAACTATATTGTGTTACATATCAAATGAGAGGTTTTTATAAGTATTTCAAAAATATTTTTTTTATAATTTTTAGTAAGGTAATTTTCAAGTTATTTAAGAAAATAGGCAAAAAATGACCACCATGGGTTTAGTTTTTTCGTTTTGAGGTTCAGCCAAAAACCTCTAGCCGAAATGACAATTGTTAACGCTACGCCGATCGAATCGCAGTCTGGTTCTTTCGCGTCAATACGGAGGAGCGATAGAGATAGTACTACGATACTCGTTACGACATACCTAGAAGCCTAAAATATAGTAAATGGGTGAAAGCCTGTATTTGAATTGTTGTAAATATACGTAACTTGATCAAAACACAATTTTGTATGCCATTGTAATGTACCTACTTATATTCAAATTGGCATGTAAATATTTTTTAGGCCACCTAAACATAAAACATGAAATACTGGCACTGGCAACCCGAACGTTGAATACATTATCTTTTTTTGACTTAGGTCGTCTTTTCGTTCAGACTTTAGGCATTTTATTCCAACACTTTCCGGGTCAGTGACTTGGAACAATTTTTGAGGTTATTTTTCGTGGTATAAGTTACTCGGCTGAGGTCAAAGTACTGAATACACCTTCATACCTAATATGGTTAATACCTACGTAACCATAAACATGAATCTTATTATAGAACATCTGCTGAACAACAAAATGAACAGAGCCACAAATCTTGAGTAGTACTTAATTAAGTAATCGATATTTAGAACCTACATACATACAAATATTCTTTATTGCTCACCAATGTAAGAAAATGACATAAAAAAATTAAACACATAACTTTAACTAGTTAGTTAGTAACTAGAACTTTATAATCTCAAGGAAACAAGGTAAGTAGTTACTTACCTTGTTTCCTTGAGATTATAAAGTTCTAATCACAGAATAGGTATATAATAGTACAAGTACAGAAGGGTCACTCCTTTGATGTTCCCAAAATGCCGCCATTCTAAATTCTTATCTACATATCTGTGGGTCTAGTGAAAAAGGGTATAACTCAAATTGACTCGGTGAAAAAGGTCACTAGTCAGAGGTGGGACTTGTGCCCTTTTTCACCGAGTCAATTTGAGTTATACCCTTTTTCACTAGACTCACAGCATTAACAAACGGGCCACACGCGAGCAGCCGACATTGAATTCTATTGAATGGGCCGCGAACTCATGCCGTCGTGTACTTGTAGCGCGGCGATAGAATCGTGGAGTGAGCCGTCCCTGGTTCTAATCTATAGATAAAAAGTCATGTCATGAGGATTATTCATCCTCCTTGCGTTATCACGACATTTGCCTAGCTCATCTGGGCCTGGGGTCTACTATCACAACTAATCGCAAGATTCCGCGTAGGCACTAATTTTTACGAAAGCTAACTGCCACCTGACCTTCCAACCCAAAAGGGGTAACTAGGCCTATTAATATATAATAATAATGACTGGTAATAGGTACCTAATCTAATTCGGGTAAACATTTTTAACAACGCTTATTAGATATGTTTATGTTTTTTTGTTAGCTTGTGTTTAGTAAATGACCTCGCCTGTTTGTACTTATTTATATTTTTTAGATTATGGCATCCTTTAAATGTGATCTGACCCATCCTATCCCATTTTCTATGACCCTACATGAGTATAACTATGTAGGTATATTAATAATATGTGTACATACGAAGCACTTTATTTGCGAAAAACCGATGTTTGATTATTATAATAAAAGGCATATTTTTTCTAAGCTGTTGTCAAAGATTTACGCACACATATTCCCATACAATATGAGTCACGGAGACAACGTGACAAAGTCGTTGAACTTTATTGCACTAATTGAAATCACATTTCGTAAACAGTCTACAACTACACGACGAACTCAAGTGTCTGAAATGTTAATGGGGATATTATATTGTTCAGTGGATTAACAGTTCTAGAATGCCACTGAACTGAGTACACATCTACATACATAGTGTTAATCATTGTCTTATATTTAAATAGTAGGTATAAGTTATGACACATGTGTTCTTTGACATATGAAATAGAAGTAGCATGCGCCTCAAAATGTATCGTAAATGTTCTTAAACTTGAATTCGAAAAATTCAATAGTAAAGAAAGAGCTGTGTGCTATTTGACCACAGTGACATTGACACTTGACAGTGAGAATTCTGTGCCTATCTGAGCATTTCTTTTTTTTTGCCACTTTTATGAAATGTGATATTTTTGAAAAAAAAATATGCTTTTTCTACTCAGAATCACTAGCTTTTTCAATCCTAGTATTAAAAAAAATGTCCCATACGATTTTTTCTTATTTTGTTACCATTTTCCGTACATGTTGTGTGGGGTAACAAAAGAGGAAAGTAACAAAAATGTATGGAAATTCTGGGACACTTTTTGTCTCCCAGTGAGATTAAAAGTACTCGTGATTCTGAGTACAATTGACCTAAAATTCCCTAAAAAAATCAAAATAAAAAAATGGCAAAAAAAAGAAATGCTCATCTCTGGGTTGATAAGTACTAACAATGTTACTTAGCGTCAATATTTCCTTGTTGAACAGCCAATAAACGGCGAAGAGTCACTGTAGAACGACAATTGTCATTATTGTGAAATAGGCCACTGTGCATAACTATATCCAAGCGCACTTGTTCATCAAAGAAATCTGCAACGTCATTTGTACTAACAATATTTTCTTCGACCTTCAAGGGCCTATTTTAGATATTTAGCTAGCTTTGAAGTATAGTCTTTGTTTCTAATTATGTACTTAAATATGTTCATGTAAATGAATATATATTTTCTTCGTATCCGACTTTACGAAGTAATATAATATTTAAGTTAATACCTGCCCTATGATTCGTAACCAAATCGTGTTGTCTATACAACCCAACCAAAACGGCCTTGTAATTTAAGACGAATGAATTATGTACCAAAACATCGCTGGGGTTGATTCGAACCAGTCATCTCCGTTCCGAGATACCTGACGACAATGACTCACTATAACAGGTAAGGCCACAAAAACGGCAGGTAGCGAGCCCCCTTTAGGGGAAATTAAGGCATCGAAAGGTACAAAAAATAAACAAGCGTGAATCGAAAAGAAGCGTCAAGTGTTCATAATATATCTGGTTCGTTGGGGTTCTTTGGACTACTTTAAAAAAAAATAGTGTTTCACTTTCATTTTGACACGATTCTTTGATTATAAGAATAGCAACCCTGTTTGGAATAACCTGTACCTAAGACGTGCCAGACTGAACCTTTTTTTTTTCTTTATAAAAAAGTATAAGGAGCCAGTATTTTTACACTCAACTCAAATCGCGAGAGTACTGTATGATCCAATACTTGTAGCGCATATCCAGAAGTAAGATTGACTATACCTTTGTATTATTTAAACTAGAACTATAAGAATTTACGCTTAGTATATAAGTACCTAAATACACATTGGGTAGGTACTTGTTTGGGAAAATGCAGAGAATCTGAAAGTGCTATTATAAAGAGATTTGGAATTCTCACTTTTTCTTTGCGGTACCCTAAATTTCTTGGTCCCGACGTCGTGGTTTTGATCCAGAGATAAATTGAGGCAGGAATTTATAATTTTATCACGTATCACCCGTTGTTCTAGGGAACTATAACATTCCTCTTATTCGGTGTGCTGTGAAGATGAAATATGATGTGAATGCGTTTTTGATGGTATTATAAAAAGGAAGAACGGTGCTAGTTTTTAGTTTAACAAAAGACAAATTTGTCTATTGGAAAATTATGAGGGTTATGAAAGTTTTGGAGGTTACAAGTATCCAACATGGATATTATTGCAACTATTTTGGAATATGTTTAAACACAGACTGCATAAACATAGAAACTTGAGATACAAAGTACGAATTCCACCAACGAAATTCTTTCAGCGAAATTATTCCGTAGTAGGGTTAGAGGCGTAACGTATTTCAATATAAGATTTTTTTAAAACATTTTGTACCTACTCAGACCATTTTCCGACGCTCACAGAATACATTCTGTGAGTAACGGCAAATAAAAATTTCCAAGAAACTAACTTAACTCAGCATAAACACTTGTCTATTTTGCCTCAAAACGTAACCCTATTGCAGATAAGAATAATGAGCATCGGAAAAACTTGGCAAATTCAGTTACATGTTTAATCAAAGTTCGGGACCGAGGGCTGACCCGACGGCATTGACCTCACATGAGTCAAGTTGTCAATATCTTCGAGATGGCGATTAGTTGATTAGCGCGTCGTGGGTGTTAATCGACAATTATCCGTGGCGCAGTTCATAGTATCGTATTACTTTTGCAGACACGTGTTGTAAATAGATGTTAGTTAAAGACAGAATAAAGTTTAACTCCTGGCAGGCAAGCATGGTTGCGTGTTAAGCGATAAAACGTCAGGGCAGGCCGTCCTTTTCGCTCTATTTATACGTGCGATAAGGACGCACCGATGCGATAAAGTTTATCCAACTAGTGTGCTACGCCCGCTGGTCTACTTATAGTAGTGTTCCTACTTTCTAGGCTTCGAAAAACTCGATTTTGCGGGACTGAAATGTGGTGCCCTTAACAGCAAGACTATTGTTATGCATACGACACAGTTCTAGAGACTGGGCAGAATATTCAAAATATCAAGTTAAAACAAATCGGAAATAAAATTCCGTACAGATATAAGGAAAGTTTAAAACTCCTCTAATCCGTTCTCATTGTCATGCAGTTCTTAATAACCGATTCCAAAACCAAGAATAACGTCAAGAAAGAATACACATCCATATTCAGACTAAGTACGTTACCATAATCACGCAGGTAGTGAAAAAACTGCGTGACACGGGCAGTGTAACGACCTTTCAATGTTGTTTACCTGGCTGAGCGAATCTGAGGCCTGAACAGGTATTAGTGGAGTTATATAATGGACACAGGCGTGAAAACAAGTACGTCACCATGGGATGGTCGCAAAATTCGCAAGTCTATCCGACAGGTATTCAATGACTGAGAAACATCTAAATCTAAATCTAACTCATATGACAGACAAGCGATATTCGATGCCTGTAAAACAAGAGTAATGATGTCAGATCATTTTACAAGATACATATTCCTGTGTAATTGAAGGATTGACCCTGTTGGGATACACTTTTGTAAATATTACTTCGAATAGACGGTCTATAATAGGGACTTTAGCCAAGATCACCTTCCTTCTCTGTCGCCACGCCACGTAAGCGCGATACCAACCCGAAAAATCGATAGAGAGATTACGACAAGCATCAACAATTGTACGCTTGGCTACAGGATCAGATGTAAAACTTACAGCGTACGAGTTGATCGTTAACGAACTTCTGAACGAAAAAATAGTCCTCGTCAAGGCCTACCAATCTTATTAAAACAAATTAACGTGCACACAGCCGCTAGCGTATTAAAAACGTTGCCGCAAACAGACAAAAACAGCTCCCGCTCAAAATAAAAACGTGACAGCACATTATAATCTCTTCCCGTCGGCCATTTTGTTTTCTAGGAAGGTCTTCTTATCTTGGAAATTACCGAGAAAGTTGATGTTAGTCGGAAAATTGTCTTAAATGATTCAGTGGTTGATTCATATGTCATCGCGAGGTGGAAGTGTTTCAGGTTGAGTGATGGTGTTAGAATGTGGATTACCGGTAAAACTATTTTTGGATTGCGTCCTACTCACTAACGGAATACGGTTCCTCTTTTATTTTGCTAGTGTAAGCTAGCGCCGTAGTGAACGATATGGTAGTATCTCGCTATCACTATTCCAAATTAGTGCGATAGGAACAATATATGTATAGTTATTCTTTTGTTAAGAAACGATTAGCATCTTAGCTAGAGGCACATCTGGTTCTATCTAGCGTTTGGGCCCTTATAAATGAGAATATAGAAGCTTATTTTTTTTATATTATGCAGTTGCTTTTTATACTAAATGTATTTTTATGCGATAGTTACAGACAGGTCGCCTGATGGTAAGTGATCACTGCCGCCCATGGACATCCAAAACTCCTGAAGAGTTGGAGGTTGGGGTTGCATTGGTCATCCGAACGGTATGACAATAAGAACCAAAGCGGGCGTCTTTGTGAATGAACCGACCTACAAATTGCAGTCGGATTGCAATCCGTCTATATCGCCCCTTAAACAAAAAATCAGTACATAGCACTGTATCTATAGGTATCCGTGCTTCATACTCAAAGGACCTCAAAGCGCTACATTGGAGCATCGTAATCTGCCATGGACAGAATACGCAATAAGCCAGTAGGTTTTTGTTTCAGTATGAATAGGTAGACGTTTGACCACGATCACACCTCATGGTAAGCGATGATGCTATGAGATACCTAGGTGCAACTAGGGGAGCACAAAAGATCTCATCGCGTTCTCCAATGAGACAAATGCAACTTGCAAGCTTGCAAATTTTGTAATACGCTACGGATAACCAGGTCCGGTAGATCTGGCAATTAAGAGCTGCCGGATTTGGTTATGATTAGCAGACCGAGGTAAGGGTCCCCCCACATCTAGCGTCTCGCGAGCGTCGCGTCGGGCCAACTGTATGGGCAAAGCCCGACGCCGCGTCGACGCGACGTCTTTTTCCATACAGTTGGCTCGACGCGACGCTCGCGAGACGCTAGATGTGGGGGGACCCTAAATAAAAGAATCCAATGAGTCAAATGCAAAATTTAGGGATTACAATACGAGTATATACACTCCGAATACCCAGATAATAATGATAATGATTGGCGGACCTGGGTAAACAAAAGAATACACATAAACACAGCACGTTATGCGTTTTAGATGACGTAAAGGCGAATGGATGGTATGAGTTGATTAGAACAAAGGACGCGGACGATTGAAAAAAAAAAACGATTTTATTTTTTACTGTGATAATATTCATGTTTTCACAGTGAGATAGACATAGTAATTTTATATTTTTTACTCCTATGTTTCATGTTATTGTTTAAAAGTTCAAAATATCCTTTATGACACATGTTGTTGACATAAGTCACTCAACAAACTGAAAACTAACATCTTTATAGAATACCGAATCCGGTGGAGACAAGCAAAAATCCGGCCGGATCGTATATTAGTCCGGTTTTCAATCCCTAACAACATTGTATCAAATATTATAAAGACGTATGTATACTGAGATGAAGGGCCACAAATAGCTATGAACTCGTCTTGTTTATTTTCTGTCGGTGAGACCAGTCGGACCGCCTTGTGCGTAAAAGGAGTTATATGGCATAGTTCTCGACCAACTGCTTTCGATTGATTCTTTTGTCTTTTAAGCTGACTATAATTTCTTGAAACTCAGTATTATTGTGTGTATTCTTTGATCGAGTCAACCTTTTCATTGAATCGAAAGGCAAACTGTAGACGTTGAATATAATAGTAAAATAAAATAGCGTTAGGTACAATATTTAGAGAAATAACGGCGAATATACTATAAGATTGGTGATTGAAAAGACTAATTTATAAGTAGATTGAGATAAGTATGCCTATACTGGGTGTATAAAAATTTTTCTTTTCGTTAGAGATTACCTGTTGGACCTTGAATTACACATTATACATACATGCGATGCACTTTATTAATAAAAGTAAATAAATGGGAGTACATTTAACCTTATTATTACGACAAAAGTTCAATTCAACAAGTCAACAAACAGTGTCTACATTACCTATATTTATTTACTTTTTTGATACATTATCTGCGTCATGTGAAATATCTCGAAAACACATTTAATCAGCGCCAAATGCGTATTCATTGCGGTCATTGCCATTCCTAAAATTAATCTTATCTTTATTTATTGTAGTACGTGTTAAGTTCATCAGGTTATCGTGTTCAGATAACAAATAATTGTCGAACATGACACATACGACGTCTAGACTCCCGTACGTTCATTATGTAAGCGAAGCGAAAAGATAACAATTTAACTCAATGTATATACAGGTAAAGATAAATACAGTAGCGGCAAAAAATCTATCATGCGGTTATATATCGAAAACACAAAGTCGAATTCTTAAAATTAGCCTTTTATATCATTTAAACAACTATTGGATCATCATTATAAATATGTATTTGAATACTTAAGAGTCTTAGGACCAATTTCACGTGGTCCGTGGGCGACTACGACTACCACGAGATCCGCATCAGGATTATGTACTAATATTGAACTTCCTATTATAATAAAAAGTGTAAAAACACAAAACAGCGAATCTTACTATCAATATAAGATATGGATGTATTTATCAATCGTAGAAGTCATTGGTATGAAAATTAGATCACATCATTATTTTACTAGTTGAGGCCCACACCACAGGGTTACCCTGCATAACTCGTGCATACGAATTGATTTAAAAATGAACCTTAAGTTCGGCTGCCCTATGCAGTAATCAAGTATCTGCTTTTTGCCAAATTTTACAGTAGAGCGAAAAAACGATTTTGTTTTATTTTTCCTGATTATATGCTTATTAATAAATTGATAGCCTTTTAAACAGACGAACTTTATTATACTAGATATCATTAATAGTGTACTATAATTTTTTCTTCAAAATGATTAGCACAATCATTTTAAAATACAAAAACAGCTTTCTGCGTAGAATGCGATAAGAAAATTTTAAAGCTTTTCTACAAGAAAGAAAGTATCTTGAACTGTTTTCATTTAGCTTTGGTAGGCTTGTTATTTTTAACTGTATCTAAAACAAAAACTACAAAACAGATTTTCATGCGGTTTTCACCAATAAATAAAATGATTCTGCGGAAAGGTTTTGGTATATAATTTGTTGAGATCTTGTTTGAATTGGTTGAAATGTGTCAATTTTTGCTAATCAAGTCGGACAAAATTCTGCTGGCTGAAAGCTTTAATCGAAAACGCTGCCCAAACTGTTTGAGCTGTATCAAAACAATGTATCGTGAAATTGTGTATCTTTCATAGACATACAAAAAAGTCAGTAATAGCATATGTCTATCTTTTAAGGATAAATTACTATAACCATTTTTATGATAGCCCCGTGCGCAGCCGGGGCGGGCCGCTAGTAGATAGGTATATGTATACAATGTATACATTTTAGATAGATGCCTTTAATGTAGTGTATGTCATGCTTGTGTAAATTAGGTTTTAATATAAATGCAATATTGGAGTAATATACGGAAAAGAAGTTGTCTTAAGATTATAGGTTTAAGAGGTTTATCTGTCACGAAGTTCAAAAATACTCCTGAAACTTAATCAAGTACTTACGTTGTAGGAGACTATTTAAATAATAAAAAAAACCTCGAAAGCGATTTCCCGTGGAACGCACAATATTAATCAAGTACAGTAGGTAGGTGCCTAAATACTCGAAGACAGAAAAAAATAATGAAAGTTATAGTCTTCCTTAATTATAATAACAGGGAACTTGACTGTAGTTAAAATAAAATATTTTATACCATGCACAAAATAAAGCATCAGAATTATGAGATAAATATGGACATCAGTTATTTTTAAATCCAATTTCTATTTAATAAGCCAGGTAGAAATATATGTATAAAGTTACTGAGGTGACCGTGACGTCACTCAATTCAATGTAATATAAATTCCATATTAGCAAGTCTTTCAAATTCGTTTTGACAGTTCTTAAAAAGAAGCTGATTTGACTACGAGGCTAGTAACCTATTTATCAACTAACCAACATGCAATAATTATGTAAACGTATGTTCGTTATATGTATTTTCGTATTTTGTATAAAAGAAGTTACATATTAAATAAGACAAGTTCCTTGTGCTTTTACTGTTAACATCTGGTTGTTTTTTAATACTAAGACAATTTCTACCCGAAACCCAAATTAATACATGTATTAGTAATTACAAGATTTTGACATCATAACAAAATGATAGACGCCGAAGTCAAGTAACTTCGCAATGAATATCAATAGTTCTACGCTGAAGTCAAGTAACTTATCAATAAATATCAATATTTCTACGCTGAAGTCAAGTAACTTCGCAATAAATATCAATATTTCAACTCTGAAGTCAAGTAACTTAGCCATCTAATATGAATTGCAAGTATCTTTCGCAAGATACTCGATTTCAAGATAGAAATAGGGTAGATACTTGACTTTAGCGTAGAATACCCCGTTAAAAAAAGATACTTGAATTTTTTAAAGTTCTGTATTTTGAAAAATATACATTATAAAAATTTAAAAAAAATACTAAAATATGTATTTTGAAAAAATGAATCGAATGATGTAAAAAACCATTTTTTGGAAAATTTTGAGATACTTGATTTCTGCGTAGGGCAGCCGAGTTGTCCAAATAGTATTTTTCATATGCACCTACCCTTTATACTGTAAATTTCATCGACATCGCAATAGCCGTTTTTTTTTAATAATGAAATAAGTATGCAAATGTGTCCGAAAAAATATGATAGATTATTTTCCGCTACTGTATAGGTACCTACATATATTTATTATGATTAAGTTTGAAGTAGAATTGCCTGATTTCGATCATGGACACATTGGACACCTTAAGTACCAGAGGAGTTTTCTTCTTTGTCAGCTTAAGATAGGAAATATCCCATCTCTGTTATGAAAACTCGCTTATACTTACATAATACGGTATTTGTAAGTATGTAAAAGAATTACGTGTATTTTTAATATTGTCAGAATGTCTGAAATATGATGAGATCCGGAATTTTTATACATTGGCAGTCTTTGTTCCTCATTTTCGCCGAGACACTTAAAATTGTTTATTCGCCTTCATAATTTTCAGAGCGGTATCAGGAGCGGCTCACTCGGCGATCCTTTCGCCGCGCTACAAGTACATGCCCGCGGCCGCGAGTTCGCGGCCCATTCAGTGGCGACGACCTTCGCGCGGCGCAATAGAATTCAATGTCGTCTGCACGCGTGCGGTCCGTTTGTTAATGTAGGTAAAAATTTGAAATGGCGGCGTTTTGTGAACATCAAAGGAGTGAGCCTTCTGTACTTGTACTATTATATATTCTGTGGCGGTATTTTACTCATGTTTGTTTTCGTAAAATATCAGAAATTACCTCATCTTCTTTCTTCATTTCATTTCTATTCTTTCAAAGTATTATGGAACTTACCTGTAACAGAAAGAAATAATTAATACACAATTCAATTTACCATTTCTAAATTAAAATATAATTATGTGACATTATCTGGGTAAAGGGACCCTATTGTCGATGGCGTTTACGGCGTTATGAGCGATGTTCGTGTACAAATACGTCGCCGAGGGGCGTAAGCGTCATCGACAAAAAGGTCCCTTTACCTAGATCTTTAAAGAGACCTTAAAAGAGACCTGAGATCTTTAAACTTAGACCCGAACATGGCACTGAACCGTGCTGAGTGGAAAAAAAGGACAGGGAAGGCCAACCCCAAGTAAATGGGATAAGGTCCAGGCAGATAGATAGATATCAATAAATCCATTTACAAAAGACAGAGCACAGAACTTTATTTATATAGAAGAAACAAGTTCATCTATTTGTATAGGGGCCGAGCGTGTCAAATTTTGTACTGAAGTTGTTTCTTGCCTGTAATTTTAAATATGTCTCAGTCTCTTGATTGTTCATAATTTTTGTGTTGTTGCAATTGAATATCACGTAACGAGGCATTTTTTATGTTTTGATTGACTTCAACTTACAAAAATTGACGCCCGAAAGCTGCAAGCTGCGATTAAAGATGGACAACTCAGTGGATTTCACTGAGTTCATTTGACACGCTAAGTAGATACGTTTGCTTGATCTATGGTATATATGACATCTGTGAGACAGAGCTTAACGCGGGTGCGAAATGTTAGGGTTTGGCAAACCGTACTAACTTTGTAGTTGCCGGCGTCCATAGGCTACGGATACTGCTTATCATCAGGCCTATATGTTTTACCACCGATTTAGTATTAAAAAAGTCAGTATCCGTAACGCCAGGGTCACGAACCCAAAACTAATGAACCAACGCGAGAGCAACATAAAAAAAAATGCTTTATAAACTTTATACCTCTTTATGCCCGTTATAAAACATTAGCTTCCTAAATTGAGACGTTTTATTATTAGAAATACAATTTTGACAGTCGTAAAGCGTCGATCCGGAGTTATTATTTTAGTTTACGAGTTGGAATAGCACAATGCTGGCGCCGTCCTTTTCGCACTATTTGTAAGTGCGATAGGGAATGTGATAAAGTTTATCCCACTAGTGTATGTACTACGCCCGCTGACGAAATATTTTTTATAGTCCGTCAGTTTTTTCACAGCAGGTAGTTAGAGGTTTTCCCGAGGGTCTACACTCTACAGTATGGAGTCCTTAAGGAGTGTACAGTTTTCTATAGGGTCGACAACGCGCAAGTAACACGTCTGGAGTTGTAAGCGTGCTATAGAGTTTGCCACCGTGTGGTATAAAAAAATGTGGCCAACTGCTGGGTCTTTGCCTCTTCTGTTTCCCAACACTATACATACTCTGTACTTTTAGGTAAGTATTTAAAAAATAAGTAGTTACAACATGTGTTGATTAACCAACTACCGTAACTATAAAGCGGATTAGGAATGTAAGGTGCTTAAGACCAAATGGTCAGCGGTGCTGACTGAACGAAGAAAGTATATTTTATTGTGCGGAATCCTTGGAACGCGAGTCCGACTCGCACTTGGCTGTTTTTTTTTTGCTTGCTCCGACCTTGGCCTCGGATAATCTGTGGTCCCCAATTGCCCATTCGGTCGCTATTTTGGCCCACTTGCCCGGAAACAAGATTACTAAACGATATTCTTATGTAAAAGACGCGTTTGCTTTGTCAAATTGAATTCTTGAAAGCTAGATTTAAAAAAAGGCCTCTATTTATTTAAAATTTACTGTTGCGACATTCACCTATTTTATTTCAGCGGTAGGAAGTTCGAAACGAGTGGCGGAAAATCGACACGAGATACAACTTTCCTTTTCGCACCTGTATCGTACGACGTTTTTCAGTACAGATGGCCCTTTTTAAGTCTCAACCTGACGAGAAATGAACAAAAATCACCATCTGTACTGAAAAAATATATCCAGATAAAATCTCAACGGCACTAAACGGCTTATAACCTCATTTCTTTGCGACACAAACAGAATGACACATTAATAACACAAGAACGCTTCCGTTTCCCTACTTGAATCGGAGCCAATGTCATTGCCATTCTCTTCGCAAGGCCACAGTATAATAAAGAGTACTATCGTACAGTATGGCCACTTCCGCTCCCCGCTGAAAGTGCCGCCTACCCCCTCTCGGTTACCTCACAGTTACCGCCTGTCAAAAACGCGAACAGTCGACCTGTCATATGTCACTCATACAAGCATAGTACTCATTCACCTACACGAGCTTAGACTGTGTGCTAGGAACGCGCCTCTTTCATATATTTGATCGCCAGTGTCCGAGGTGTGGCAAGGGCGCCGAGGCCTAGAGCACCCAATTAAACTTATGCGAAAATATAGATATGGTTCGATTATTTTATTGTGGCTGTGAGTCACGATTTGTGTACAAAACCTTATATATAGGGTTCCAAATAGCTTTGTAGATTTTACTTAATATAACAAGTTTTCATTGATTTCCGTTCTTTAAGGGAAGGTCCTTTATTTATTGAATCTGTATTGCACAAATAAAAACATCGTACAAAAGGCGAACTTAATGCCGTAAGGCATTCTCTACCTGTCGACCATTAAAAAGCATAAAAGCTTTAGGTGCAAAGCAGAAAAGCTTTAAGTGAATTATGGTTTAAGATATTTTATTCTTCATAAGATTTTACAAAATCACTTACTGAGAAAAACATTATTTACTTAAACCTACTTAAAACTAGGTAAGAGAGGGTAGCATGCGGTGACCGAACACAATCTTGTCTTAAAAATTAGGGTAAGCGCATAAAAGTATGGTAAGCGGTAGCAAAAGAGACATTGAAATTAAAATGAATGCACAACATGTAGGGCCAGTTCAACAAAATATTTACAACATCGCCTAACCGTCGGTTAGGAATTACAAGTATTTTTTTCTCCATGAAACTAGTGTCTCAACTCTTTCTTGCTGTTATCGAGTTATTCAAAAAGTACATTTTAATGGCTAATAAGTATAGTGTCCTTTATAACTTCCTAGTATTATTTATTATGGCATGTGCCGTCACCGACAGATATTTCACACTAACTTGAATGCTTAAGCGTCTCTCACACTTACTAATTAATTCTTATTATGTATGAAAAAGACAAAAATAAATCCGAAATTAAAAGTGATATACCGCGTGGCTCTTGATAATTAATTAACCTAACGACATGTCCAATTTACCGGAAAAAAAAAACACGGTGTGTAACTTCAATATTACCACTTTTTTTTCACGAGTTCAGGAATTTGTTTTTTTTTTATTATGTGAGGTAGTTTTTATACACTTTTGTCGATCTCCGCGAGATATTTTATATTTATTACAAAGTGAATCGACCTTATAAACTATACTTCGCTAATTCATGTGGTAAGTGAGTCACGTTTTTTTCATTTGTGACGCAGTTTTTTCCTGTCGCGTACGGCCGTGACATTTGTGTGTCTGACCGATTGGCCGGCCTTCGGGCGCGGTCGTCAACACCGCAACGACTGAGCTCAGACGAATGAGTGCGATCTCTGGGTAGTGGGTACCAAGAGTACAGTCAAGCAACAAAGCTATGAATACAGTCAAAGTGCCAAAAATATGTATACAGAATTGCTTGTTATATATTAAGGTGTTTATACATATTTTTGGCATTTGGCTGTAGACACAGCTTGGTTGCTGACTGAGTGACTATACAATACAGTCAAGATGTTAATAGTTATATGTTATTCAAGGGGGCAAAGTTATAGAAATAGAAATCAAAGGATTCTATAGTTGAACGAGAATAGAATCCAGAACTTGCGAGTTTTTTAAGACTCCTTATTCCTTAGAGCGCTCATCAATTTCACGAAACGGCCATCGATAGATGGCGTTGGCGCTCGGTACGCGAGCACCTGCAACTCAACGCGCGTTTCAACGCCGACACAAATAATCTTGATAGTTTTGAATTAAATTGGTATAATAACATAATTTTCAATTTTATACGGGGAATTTCCTGTTCATGGTATGGTAGTAGTAAATAAGGTGTATGAATGTAGTAAAAGTATAGTAGTCTACATATACATATATAAATACAGGTTTCCTAATTGATTGATTCAACAACCAACACCGCTGAGCCGAAACTACGAAAGCTAGAAAGTCGAAATTTGTATAGATTGCATTAACAAAATTTCGAAGAGATAAGAATCGATTATGAAAATTTACACCCCTAGTAGAGGGAAAAAGGGGGTGAAAGTTTGTATCGGGATCAATTTGTTTTTTTTATTAGGAAAATTTTAGTTAGGAACTTGAAATTAGAGAATAGTTTAATAGTGATTTCTGTTTTTTTATTGAATGTATATGCATACTGATTGGTCCCATTTTTATCAGAACCCAGTTCTGATGATGGGATCCTGGAGAAATCCAGGGAACTCCTCAAGTCTGAAAGGCATACATATAGCGATTTTTGTGTTTTTATATGAATAGCATGCATTTACGTACGGAACAATGACATTTGGTGCAGTGGAACTGTTGATGATGGTCAGACCGGAACTCCCTAAATCTAAACGGCACAGTTATAGACTTTCATATTTTTATAAGAACAGCATGCACTTACGTCCAGAATAGTGACATTTGGTGCAGTGGAACTGCTCATGATGTTGTGTCACTTTTTAACCATCGCCTCAAATCTCTCAAGGAAGGACGGTTCTCAATTCGTCTGTTTTTTTTTTGTTTGTTCCTCGATATCTCCGTCGTTACTGGACCGATTTAAAAAATTTAATAATTAAAGCATTAAAAGCAGTTTTAAAAAATACCTACACATTTCTACATATGCTCTGCCTACCCCTTTATGGGATACAGGCGTGATTGTATGTATGTATTTGTACATAATCCAACATTTGCAAGTAGCTTTCATCAGAACCCAAAAGGCGGCGGTTTTTTTTTTCTTAAAAATTATGAAACGTTTTTTTTATGGGATAGGAGGCAAACGAGCAGACAAGTTGCCTGATGGTAAGCGATCACTGCCGGCTATGGACACCCGAAGCACCAGAAGTGTTGGTGCGTTGCCGGCCTTTAAGATGGATGTACGTTCTTTTCTTGAAGGTTTGAAGGTCGCATCGGTCCGGAAATACCGCTGGCAACAATTCATTCCACAGTTTAACTGTGCATGACGTGACCTGTGCAAAACATTGCGTCTTAGAAACATTTGAAAGGGTGAAAATCAAATTATGTACATGTTCGTTCTAAAAGTAGCTGATCAAACATCGTCGGTTTGGAAAGCCTGCGGTTAAATTTTTGCTCCTTCCTTACTATACATATTTTATTTAGAGGGTTTTGAGATTTAGGTAATAAAACAACGCTTCATTAGGTTTGATAGCATTATGTAAAGTATAATGTCAATGTAAGTGCAAGCAGTCTTATGAATAGAATAGCAGTTCTGTTGACCACCTCCTGACTCCATCATGAGACCTTGGACCTCATCTAGTTCGATGGTGCTCGTCGGCCCAAATCTAATGAGCCCAAACATGATGGGGTTATAATGAGGAGAATAGCAGTTCTGTTGACCACCTCCTGACTCCATCATGAGACCTTGGACTTCGTCTAGATCGATGGTGCTCGTCAGCCCAAATCTAATGAGCCCAAACATGATGGGGTTATGATGAGGAGAATAGCAGTTCTGTTGACCACCTCCTGACTCCATCATGAGACCTTGGACCTCATCTAGTTCGATGGTGCTCGTCGGCCCAAATCTAATGAGCCCAAACATGATGGGGTTATGATGAGGAGAATAGCAGTTCTGTTGACCACCTCCTGACTCCATCATGAGACCTTGGACTTCGTCTAGATCGATGGTGCTCGTCGGCCCAAATCTAATGAGCCCAAACATGATGGGGTTATGATGAGGAGAATAGCAGTTCTGTTGGCCACCTCCTGACCCCGTCATGAGACCTTGGACCTCATCTAGTTCGATGGTGCTCGTCAGCCCAAATCTAATGAGCCCAAACATGATGGGGTTATGATGAGGAGAATAGCAGTTCTGTTGACCACCTCCTGACTCCATCATGAGACCTTGGACCTCATCTAGTTCGATGGTGCTCGTCAGCCCAAATCTAATGAGCCCAAATATGATGGGGTTATGATGAGGAGAATAGCAGTTCTGTTGACCACCTCCTGACTCCATCATGAGACCTTGGACCTCATCTAGATCGATGGTGCTCATCAGCCCAAATCTAATGAGCCCAAACATGGTGGAGTTATGATAAGTAGAATAGCAGTTCTGTTGAACATCTCCTGCCTGACTCCATCATCATGAGAACCAGAACCTCATCCTGGTCCCAAAATATAATAATAATTCAAACTCTCAACAAACTTCACGTATAACTTAAAATCCAAAATCATATGAAAAGCATGTCGAATGCTAAAATTGCATAAGGTGTAAAAAGGATCAAGATTTGTTTAGTCGCAGTTTACGGCATTTCTCGGAACTATCGCGCTGCTTACGAAAGCTAGGTGCGCCGGACGATCAAACGCAGGTCCGTTGTCTTCGAGCGCTCGGCGCAGACTGAGCGGGCTCACGTTAGCACAGTGTCTTTTATTCGAATTTTAGGTGTTTTAAAAACATATCTATCGACAGAAAGGTATGTCTTATATGTATGATTTTTTTTTTATAGGTCAATAAGAAGTTCTAGTTTAGGATAATATTATTTAAGAGTTACAAAAAATGCAGGAATCGCAGGAAAAATACATAATGTAAACCTCTTTTTATCGAAAAAATGGGGAGGATACGGAAGGTTATTTATCCACCATTTCAAGTAAATCTTAAAATGTCAAAGTATTAGCTAACTCGTACAGGATATAACAAATAGGATTGTGATCATTTATTACCCCAAATAACATTTTTAACAGCACAATCACGATTCTAAACGAGCTATTCCACTACGAAATTTGAAAACGTCTTCCGAAAAAACTGATTTTTCGGAAGTATAAAAAGACATATTTTAAAGTAGTACCAATTGACTTTCTAGCTTAAGATATGTACTTTTAGGAACATTATCATTTTTTTAATAATCATTTATAGTTTCTTTATAATTTTGAATGAAAAAGGTTCTATTTTGCAAAAAACGCTCGTCTTTAGGAATAAGGCCTCTTAACACACGAGAAGTAAATAAAATACATTTGCACCCGAGTGTAACACAAAACTTTTCTCCTCACTATAGCGAGGAAACTACAACGAAAAAAATGCGTTTATCACTGCTTCCAGTAGTTCCACAGGTGGTAAATCATCTTTATTACTAGATTCACCTACTTCTATCAATTTTAAAACAGTTATTTTGACTTTATTCAAGGTCAAATTACTTTACCCACTAGTGGATGAAATGCGTTTTTACCCGCTGGTATTAAAGGACAAAACACTTGTTTCCGAGCTAGTGAAGGGAAAATATATATGCGGACAAAGTGCCAAAAATATGTATCTCCAATCTTAACGTATGAGCAATAAAAAGTCGTGTATACACACATATCGTCAACGCTCTGACTCAGTCTGGCTCTGTCACGCTACTACAAAAGAGCGATAAGGAGAACTACGAAACCCTAATAGAAGTGTCGTTCGCGAGTGAGTGATTTAAAAGAACTATATCTTTTGACTGAACTCGTTCACTCTTCAACTCAGTAGCGATTCAACTCGCTCATTTCGCTCAGTAACTCACCTATCTCAGAGTTACTTGCGAGTTGCGCGCTCTTTCCCACTCATGATTCGAATGAGCGGGCTGAACCAAAAGAGCGAAACGATGCAAATGTTTCGAATGACAGCTTCGGAGCGATTCGGAAGTATTGGGTTTGGCAATATGGCGGTATCGTATCTCACGATTCGCCATCTTGCTACAAATAGTCTGACAGCTTCACTGAGCGAAATGAGCGAAATGAGTGATATATATCACCGCGAGCGAAAGATATGAATCAATCTTTTCATCTCAGTGAAGCGTTTTGCGCATCTCTAAACCCTAACGAAGCGTAACGGCTCAGCCACGACATTGGTCTAATGGCCCCTGTACACATATGGCCAACGGTTTCACCAACCCCCTTGGCCAAGCGTGTAGAGGGCTACTTGGTCGTAAGTTGGCAGTTGGCGCTTGCGCTTGCCGGCCAACCGATTGGTGTCGGTTTTTTGTCCACACATCAAAGGATCTTGGCGCCAATGGCCAACTGCGTTTACACGTTGGCGCTTCATTCAGTTGGTCGTCAACTCGTCAGCCGTCAGAGAGGACAGTAGTGAAATATTTACGAAAATAATAAGTTTATCTATGCCAATAATAGTGTAGATTTTAGGATATAAAATAAACTTGCAAATGTTTAATGTATTTCCTAAAAAAGATAAATGTTCTTATCAGAATATTCAAAAAATTGTTAATATTGCAAATAATTTAATTTTACTACGGGGTTATTATTTTTTAATCAAATTTTTCTGAAAACGTCTATGACCTAGAATTTCCTAGACTTTTCCATTCCACGTCCATCTTTCATGAAGAGCCAATGCCAAGTGATTGGTTCGCCAATGTGTAAACAGCGGCTCTTATCTTGGCCAAGGGGTTTCACAAAGGGCTGGTGGAACTGTTGGCCATATGTGTACAGCGGCCATTAGACCAATGTCGTGGCCGGGCCGTATGCGTTTCTGACGTTGACTAGATACTCTAGATAGTAGATACCAAGATAGCTAAATTAACAAACGTTTATTACGATAATCGCGAAAATACTTAATTAGAAGTTACGATGCAAAATAGTGTCTTAATCCATCGTAGAAGACTTATCCTTAAAATAAAATAATTATCACGAAAATACTTTATCTTACAATTGCAATTTTAAGCAAAACAGTCAAATGGCCTTTATCTCCTTTATCTGAATCAATCAGAAATCACTATCACACTGCCTTGTATTAGCGACCGATTTTACTTAGACCGAGTTTACACATAAATTTCTGTACCAAAATCTACTCGTTCCGCTTCAGCGCTCATGTCTTACAACCTACGCTAAATTGCGCGTGGAAGATGAAATCAAGGTGTGGCTAAGGTGCTAGCCATCATCACCATCGCTTACGCTTCGTAGCTATCTCTCCCTTTCGCTCTTCTGTAGTCGCGCGACAGAGCCAGACTGCGTTTCGCGACGTAGCGTCCGTCAACGATTGTCACTTCGGCTTGGCCGGCTGATGTTCATCTGTTATATCGCTTTGTATAGTATAAGGTAGTATTGAGCCATTCATACTAGAGACATCATCATCGTCCTTGCGTTATCCCGGCAATTGCCACGGTTTATGGGGGCCTGGATCCGCTTTAACAACTAATCCCAAGATTAGCGTAGGCACTAGTTTCACGAAAGCGACTGCCATCTGACCTTCCAACAGTTCAAACCCGAAGGGTAACTAGGCCTGGAATTAGTCCGGTTTTCTCACGATGTTTTCCTTCACCGAAAAGCAACTGGTAAATATCAAACGGCATTTCGTACATAAGTTGCGAAAAACTCATCGGTACGGTACGAGCCGAGATTCGAACCCGCGACCTTCGGATCGAAAGTCGCACGCTCTTACCGCTAGGCCACCAGCGTTATGATACCATCTAGCGATACTAGAGACATATGTGAGATAGTATAATGTAATCGAGCCGTTTATATAGCAGGCGTGCTTACAAAACGTTAGAATATAAAGTTATGCCTCTCAATATATTTTATGTAGTACTAAAATAATCGTTAAAAGGGTTCGCCCGCATTGCTCTGCCCTTATAAATATAAATTGACTGTATGATGGATGCGTGTTAAATGATATTAACTGAGGAATGTAATTATCGGGTAATTTTAATGAATTGCTATTGCTATAATGAACATTTGACAAGATTAATAATTATGATTTATAGTAAATTAACCAAAGACCAAACGACTTACCAAAGACAGGGTATAGGTAGTGGAAAACATCGGCTGCGTCAGACGGACGGACAGACAGACTCACGAGTAATTATATACGGGTCCCTCTTTTAGTTTGATGAGGTAGGGAACCTTAAAAACGAGGGTAGACCTTTGCTTAATTTGCTTTGCCAAAGTCAGGACAGTGGGAAAAATCGACAGACGGACGGACAGACAGACGAGTGATCCTATAAGGGTTCCTTCTTTTCGTTTTGAGGTACGGAACCCTAAAAGCAAAGGAGACCTTTGCCCAGCAGTGGGCTAAGAAAGACTAATAAAAAAAATTGTTAACTAAAAACTAATTGAAATACGGTTGTACTCACGTTATTATATCGCTATTGCTGCGACATGTTTCGGGCCAATTCGGAGGCCCCTCTTCAGGCGTATAGGAGTAATATATGTATATGTCGCAGCAATAGCGATATAATAACGTGAGTACAACCGTATTTCAATTAATTATTTGAATATGTCTCACGGAAGTTTAACGTGTATAACTAAAAACTAGCGTGAACTATGTTCTGCTAAACAGATTTATATTTTCCAGTAGCCTTATGTCTAATTATACATTCAATATGTTGATAACAGCACCGGCCAGGGTTTTACAACTTCCTCTGGCGTCAATAAATTACCTATTTATCACTGCAGTCATATTGAATAAGCTATTCTGTTCACACTTTCGACGGCACTATTCTGATGTATATATAAAAAGAAAAAAAATGTGTAAAAGATTTTTTTAGCCAAGTATTTGTGTCTAGTCAAATGTCCCACTTTGCCTCTAACAAGGACGAAATTTGCTTGTATATTTATACTATAACTTGCCATAGCATCCTTATGGCAACTGGAAACAAGAGGAACTTTTTGCTGAAAAACGACTGGACAAAAGCATATAGTTACGCCACAACAGTATTACACATACGTACCTAATACCTATTAGGCATAATGCTAAAAAAAAACATTCAATCGACATACATACACACCATAACGCCTGTATCCCATGAAGGGGTAGGCAGAGCACATGAAACTACTCTAGTTCCAGTGCCACTTTTGGCAAATAAGGGGTTTTCAGAAAACGAAACTGACATTGCAGTGACAGGTTGCCAGCCTCTCGCCTACGCCACAATTTAACCCATATCCCACAGTCGCCTTCTACGACACCCACGGGAAGAAAAGCGGTAGTGAAATTCTTAACCCGTCACCACGCGTGCAACCACATAATGAGATGTTAATACAACACAAGTTAGGACCTCCTTATTAAGTGAGAAATTCAAGTCAAATCAAGTTTCGGAACCAACCACACGGCTATTAACCATATGGATCCAACCGACAAAAACAAGCAAATATCAAAGGCAATTTCCACGACGATATTTGTTAACAAATGCCATTGACCTCAGAATATGTCTACTGACGCCTATGTCGCTTAGAACTAGAAACTGTTTAGTATTTAAACTACGCATAGCGTATGTTCGCATTTCCGTCGTTACTATGGCGTGTTGGGTAATACTAAACGTCTAGAAAGGGCTTAAGTCCCTTTGTGTACTAAGCTACTTAATACTGACTAAGCTAACTCGTTGAAAGGCCTTCGTCCGCTTACAATCGCAACAGACTGGAATCAATTTAGCGTCGCGGTTACAAAATACAACCTAATCGACTTTAGTAAGAGAAACGGTATAAGGAATATGTACTCTCATATGTTATTTGTAGTGATATGAAGGAATACATGAAAGATTATATTTACATTGACACGTTTCACATAAGTTGTCTGAGCTGAGTAAATTGCGGACATTTGAAGACGGGTTTTAAAAAGATTTTTATTTTTATTTTGCTAGGTAACCATAACCATTAGATAAGACTAAGATTTTAATAAGCCAACCAGATATGGGGAGTAAAATATAACAAAATTAATATTAGATACTTAAGCTATTATTTGATATTTAATACAAGATTAAAGAACCAAATAATTAAACTTTTTGTACGCATTTGTACCACGTAACCTACCCATGAACGTTTCAATGTAAATATTATAAATTAATTATTCTTAATCACTAACAACGGATGAGGGTAAATATTCCTTATACCGTATCTCAGACCACTTGTAGTTGCGTTAGCAAAAGCGTCGAGCGTTTGGCGTAGCATTTGTCACTGTCGTGTAAAACATTTGCTAGTATTATTATGGGTATTACTGGGTCCTAGTTGTACTATTATATATTCTGTGGTCCTAGTTACAATACAATGTGATTCATCCTATAAATGTGCACGATCAACGAAGATATTTTTACAGTAATGGCTTACTCATGGTCACAGAGTAGCCTAGTCGAAAGACGTGGCCTACGATGGACTGAGCTCGCCCAGAAGGTGTCTGTTCGCTCTCGGTTTGGATGCCGGATTATACAAGGTGCTCGCGAGGAACCCGCATAACTTGAACCACGCGTTTCTGAGGCAAAAAGAAAGAAAAAATGTTATATGAATTTTAAAAAAATCTCAAAAAAAAAATTTTTTGGACGTATTTTCACGAAAAAAAAAATTTTTATCCATAAAGTTGGCAATTAAAATGAGTTCCTTCATTTATTTTTCTAAAAACCAAATTATTTGGAAGTTTTTCTTGTCACATTTTGACATCTATCAATGACTACTGTGAGACTATGCTCCACAATTGCGCATCAGCGCCGTTAAGAAACCTTTTCTACTGAGTAACAATACGGAAATGTTTTTTTTTAAATTGGCAATAACTCTGAAACTAGACGAAATCTAGAAAAGTTTATATGACATTTTAGTCTTAAAATGTGACCAAGAATATGCCGTTAAAGTTATATGGGTTCCTCGCGAGCACCTTGTATAAGCTGGGGAATACAGACGCCGGCAAGGAATGAATTCTTGGGAGTGCTCATAAGAAAATAAGCAGAAGAGGATATTGACTAAATAAACAACCCACACTCGACCGTATATGTTTTAGCTCGTCTGAAACCTGGGTGTATTGCCTCCGGTGTAAAGGATTTAAACATAGTGATAATTCCTTATACTATAGAAATCAAATGCACGCACCAATCAAATGGAGCACTGGAGGCTTTGGTCACTTTTTCTTTGTATATGTCATTTATTTAATGTTTAATAATTTTCTCATTACGTATTGACATAATTTATTCACGAAAAGCAAATCTCCTTTTTGTGTAACAGAGTAATCCGTGTAATATCGACCATTGAAATTGTTACGCAATGCTAGCGAACAGAGTTTCCCAAATGCGTGGGTTCAATGCTTCATTACATACTCTTGCCAATTTCAAGATGTTGCCTGAAGTAGGTATTATTTTTTTAATTGGAATTGCTATACTTTTTTAAATACGAATATTATAGGATGAGTAACGATGGACAAGACACACTCATCGACAGACGATTTGAAATCTTTCGGGTTATTCAGGCCCACGGTGTATATTAAGGGCCCATATTGTCCCACAGCTGGGCAAAGGTCTCCCTCAAATTCCTCCACGTAACGTATATCCCCTGAAGTCTTTCAAAGCCGTCAAGCTCGTCCCGCCATCTCTGGGTAGGTCTACCGCGACGCCTTGCAATTTGTGGCACCCAACCAACGTGTGACTGTATATGAAAAAGATAGTGTTCAAATCTATGTTACGGTAAAGGTATCTACAGAGCAGAGTGCAGAAAGATAACCGTTTGACACGTTATAACTAGCAATCTAGGCAATGTCATTCATTCGGACACACGAGCCGGCATCGCACATACTCAGCTTCTTGGAATTTGTACACAATCGTTGCGCGACATGCCATGCTCAGCCTTCTCAATGGCGGAACCATATGGACGGACGAAATAACCAGATTATGTAATATTTAAATCTTTTGCTACACTATTTTACAATACAGAAAAATACATACAATAACCTAACATGAAAACTAACCTAACCACAAAATTACAATTTTGAAAAAACCCCCGACCGCGACATACACAGAAAAAAAAAATTACTTGAAGCAAGTAATATTATTTGAGTCAAGATCTTTTGGGATTTCGATATAAGGAAAATGGAGAATTACTTAGATTAAGATATAAAATGTTTCGCATTATAGTTCTTAGACCAAGAACTACTTTTTTGTATCAACATTTTCAATATCTCTTCCACTAAAAGCTAATAACTGTTGTTTCAAGAGAGAAAGCATTTTGACATAATTATTCCTATTCTTAATTGAAGATTGAATGTATTTTGTTTATAATAGTATTAAAAATTGGCTCAAAAGCGTTAGTTCTTATTGTAAAATAGCACATATTCTCTTCAAATGATGTAAGGCTCTTTTTTCAAAAGCTAAATTGTTTGACCCAAGAATGAACATATTTAAAACAAGATATTTTCGTTCTTGGGTCAAACAATTTAGCTTTTAAAAAAGAGCCTTACATCATTTGAAGAGAATATGTGTTACTTCACAATAATAATATTAAAAATTGGCTCAAGAGTGTTAGTTCTTATTGTAAAAAAGCACATATTCTCTTCAAATGATGTAAAGCTCTTTTTTTAAAAGCTAAATTTTTTGACCCAAGAACGAAAAAATCTTGTTCTAAATAGCTGATATAATTTACTCAAGAGCGTTTTGTTCTTGTTGTTAAACGGCCCATATTCTGCCCAAATATGTTAAGTTCTTATTTTTTAATCTAAATGGTTTGACCCAAGAATGAAAATATCTTGATCTAAATAGCTGGTTAATTTACTCAAGAGCGTTTAGTTCTTGTTGTCAAATGGCCCATATTCCGGTCAAATAATGTAAGGCTCTTTTTTTAAAAGCCAAATTGTTCGACCCAAGAACGAAAATATCTTGTTCTAAGTAACCAAGATAATTTACTCAAGAGCATTAATTGTTCTTGCAAAAAAGTTCCTTTCTTGTTGTAAAATGGAACGTATTCCAATCAAATGAAGTAAAGCTCTTCTTTTAAGAGTCTTTAATTCTTCTTATAAAAAATGTCATTCTTGTCGTAACATGGAACGTATTCCAATCAAATGAAGTAAAGCTCTTCTTTTAAGAGTGTTTAATTCTTCTTGCAAAAAGTGTCATTCTTGTCGTAAAATGGAACGTATTCCAATCAAATGAAGTAAAGCTCTTCTTTTAAGAGTGTTTAATTCTTCTTATAAAAAGTGTCATTCTTGTTGTAAAATGGAACGTATTCCAATCAAATGAAGTAAAGCTCTTCTTTTAAGAGTGTTTAATTCTTTTTATAAAAAGTGTCATTCTTGTCGTAAAAATGGAACATATTCCATTCAAATTAGGTAAATCTCTTCTTCACCACGACTATAAGGTGTGCCGTTCTCGAGAATGTTCTCCGTTTCTTTGAGCGAGAACGTTTCTTATACAAAACGGAGAACATTCTAGAGAACGGCACAACATGAGCCACGACACTTTTTATACCGACGTTTGTGTATTTGGCGCGTTTACAAAATTTACCATTTTATTTTTGTTTTATTCTTATCATTTTAATGTCGTAAATGAAAATATTATGATGTATTTTTTTACCTATTTAACATCTTTAGTATTGTTTACCTTTATAATATGGTCATTTCATCACTATTATAGACTTTGCGGCAGTTATGACTTGATTAAATTACCTATCTAAATAAAACAATAATAAAATGGTAATTTTATAACTAGGATAAATACACAAATTTACACTTTAAAAGGAGAGCTTTAAATTTTAATGGAGTGCGTGTCCTTTTACAAGAAGAACCAGAAATACAAACTTAAAAGAAAAGCTTAATGTAAGTATGTTATTAGAATGCGTTCTATTTTACAATTAGAATAAACATGTTTATACAAGAAGAATTATCTTAACCAAAACAAGTGCTAATCAATTCAAGCTTTAACTTTTTACAAAAAGACTTGTGTGTTTCAAGTATGAATGTGTTTCGACAGTAATCTGTATTCCAGTCTAATTTATACAAGCCAAATTAGTTTCAAAACACATTAAATTTATTACCTATTCGGAAATAATGGAATAAAAGTGAAATGTAAGTTTCTCATTTATTTTATGCACCAGTTAAAGAAAGTAATTACAAATTCAGAACTTATCAGTGTCACTATACAGTATTAAGATTGAATTTAGAACGGAATACATTTTGACTTATCAGTGTTATATCACCATATAAATTATACATAATATGTTTGAGCTACATGTCATGGTTCATTATTTTATTTTAAAAGCTTACAATCTTGAATTATATTTAGGTACTTTATTTTCACGAATTGCAATATTTTGAACACCAATTGATATGTAATAAAAATAATGATGATATTATAGTGTTTTTAATAAAATCAATTATACAACTTAGGCCGATAGTCCACTATCATATGTTTAGCATAGAAATATGATCATGCCTCCCTTTTTCTCCAACGTGAAGAAAAAGGATGGCATGTTGCCTATGATCATATTTCTATGGTAAACATATAATAGTGGACTATCGGCCAAAGAGGACGCTACAAAATAATTGAATCAGCACTAAATATAACCTAGTAGATAAAAAGGGATATTCTGACTTGGAATTACGTAATTGTTAGAGTACCTCTACAATATTTGCTAATAGTAAATGATTTAAAGAAAACAATATCTTACTCTATTTGTCTTAATTGAAGATACTCACTTACACGTAAAAATAATGAACATCAGTTCAGTTCTGCACCTAACTAGCTAACTACGTACAGAAAATTTAAATAATTCAAATAATTAAAAATGTCCTACTCAACACAATTAATACCTACATTTTTAATGTTAACTTAAACTTTAGTATAATTATTATTTATAAAATGAGACATATAAATTACCACCTACTGAGCGAAGAGGTATTGGCATTTGATCAAAACATTCAATCAACGATATGTATTTGTATTCATTCGTTTTGTTAACTTGATATGCCTTTAAATGGGTACTGTAATTAATTATTTGCAACACAGAACACGCAAGGATGACGGACTTAAAATCTTTATCCCTGATTAATATATCATTAATTAAGAGGAATATTGGATTGTCATCTTTACATTCGTACAAAACAACGGACATATGATCATAAATATATCCGTTATTTTCGAAAGTAACAGTCGTGAAATAATTATCTCCATTTAAATGACACGGAATATTTACGCACTGCTTTAACTTTCCACACTTTGTTTTGTTCTCAAAGCCACCATTAGTTAAAAACCTGCTGCAGTCCTTTAATTGGCACCGTATTGAAATCGAATAGCATAAGTCTGTCCTACTCGCTATAGAACGTGATACTCTTTTTAGTTCTTTGTGTTTAGCTTCAAATTTGAAAGCCGAGTAAAATATAGGCGGTCCTAATTTATTTATCACACCCGGGTAATGTACCAAGAAATGGTATTTTGGTTTCAATGAACTTTTGAATAGCTCTATATACATTTTATGATGTTCTTTTATCAAATGTTTCAAATTAACTAAGTGTTCTGTGGAGATAGTTTGTTCGGTTAGTGTTTCTGTTAACTCTAATAAAAGCAAATAGTAGTTCCACACTTCGTCTCTTTCGTCAACGAAGTCACCGACAAAGTAACGGAAATTTCTTACAAAGCATAACATCTCCGACGCTGAAAACATGATGATACCATTACATAAATGCTGCTTAGTTACAGGTGGGGGATGATTATGCTCGGATCTAGTATATGTGAAGTATTTCGTTCTGGAATTTAATTGGTCCAAGGTAAAAACCTTTTTGTTTATAAATGATTGTATTATTGATGCCATACTATATCTATGAACACCTTCACATAAATCATGCATGACGTCTACACTGGTATTTTCACAAGCATGGAAGCTGTCTAGACTGTTCCATACACAGAGTTCTTTTACGCCAATGTTATTGGCTAAACAATGGTTATAATTAGCTCGTGACCGTATTTTTTCTTCACTTTCTGAAATGGCAGTTTGGCATTCTTGTTTATTCATAGTACAAATTCTACAGTAATTACTGGCGGAAAAACTTTCCATGTAACCCATAATTGAATTAAGCCCTAAATTATCTCCTGATAAAGCAATCAAATAGAATTTTACTTTTAGTTTTTCATTATTAGAGAGTATGTCTATACCACAATTTTCCAAAAAATTCAATTCATCAAGTAATGGTTGAAAAACCGCTTTATTGCCAAAATTTACTCTCTGGTTGGAATAAAAAAGTAGAGCCAAGAAAATATTTTCCAGGCGACTAGCAAACTGCGGTGGAATAGTCGCAATGCTACAATAAACAGCGCCAATTTTATGTTTACCGGCATGACTGCCTAACGGATTACCATTTTCGAAATCATCATAGTAAATATATATAGGAATAGAAATATCTGAGCAATGTTCATGTTCAGCTTTTAGTTTCCATAATACCCCATTAACAACGTTTAGCAATACATTTTCTGTGCTACTAAGATATCTTTGATAGTCTAGTATGGTCTGCAGGACTTGTGGTAATTCTAAAAACAGCTTTAAACTATTTCTCAAAGGCACCAAATGAACGTATTCATCCTTTAAAGTCATAATCACTTTAGAATCTACTCGTTTTGGTGCCTTCGAGACACCGATTTTTTTCTTAATTGGTTTAACTAACTTACCACTCGCATTAAACAAATTTATTAGTCTATGTTCGGTGTCAATTGCTTGAAAACAGTTTTTAAATATGTCCAAGCACAAACTTAAGTTCTTCATTGGCAATATGTCGTTACTAATGTTATTACTATTAATATTTCCAAGCACTGGAATTTGACTTTCTATGTAAGAAACTGAATCAGTAAGGAAACTTTTAAAAATATCGATTATGTTTTGTATTTGATTTCTTGGCATGTTTAAATTACTGTATAATTTCGATATAAGAAGTATAACAGATAAGTGAAGATCTTTTTTAAATTGCATTGTTACATTTTCACTGTCTTGGCTACAGTTCTCACTATTAGATTTAAGTTTAGTAGAACTGTTTAACTCTATAGGATCATGTGTTATAGTTTTATTGATCGATATATTAGTACACATTGGAGAATTCGGATGCGATGTTTTTTCTATTGGCTTACTATCAAGTCGGCGATTATCAAACAATTTATGAAAAAATGTCAAATGATCTTTTAAAGAATACTTTGTACAATACGTTCTCTGGCAATTTTCAATAGGACATTGATAATTAGTTTTTATTTTATGAATAAGTTCCAAATGTAAAATGTATTTTTTAAAAGTACCAAGATCGAGTTTGCACTCGGAACAAAGCATTTTATGAATTTATTTAACTTTTTTCGAATGATAGGCGTAGTTGACGCCACAGAGTATTCTCTACAAGACAAACTTAGAACAAATCACGTCAATTGTAGATGGTGCAAATACCTTACACAATGAAATACTTTTTAAGTGGGTACATAAGACCAAAGAAATTTCTATACCTTAGTATATTTTTACATTTCAAGAACTTTTATAAAAAACGAAGACCAAATTTTACACATCTAAGTTTAAAACGTCAACTATATACGGTGGTACTGTATCATACGCTGTATGGATTTGATACACTTTTTTTGAATAATTATGTGGAGGTGCTCACACACTTGGGGATACTTGGCGTGGAAAACGTGATAAATCTTAAACAATAAGTCGAACGCCTTTGCAGCTGAATGCACGTGGTATTTGATATCATCAATAACGATGTATATCTGGGCGAAGTTTTGTAGCGGTCCTTGTATGAGCACGAAGGGTTGAACGGTATCCTTCCGGGCTGCAGCCTTAGCTTTCTGGGCTGCGATTACGCTGTCGATATCTCCGGCGTCCTGCATTAAAAACATAATTTAAAAGTAATGCCATAGTTCCCAGGAATATCCCACTGCTCAGCAGAGGCTCCACTACAAAAGTAGAAGATTCCTTTTAAGAGACAGAGACTTAGTCAGATAGAAAATGGAATTTTAATGTACACAAAGTTTTTTGATTTTTCCCTTAATTGTAATTTTCATTCAAAAGTATTTCATTCAAGAAGTAAGAAGTAACGAATTCTAAAAAATGATAAGTAACATGTAACTTCATTATGGTGGCTCTTTGGCAACTTTGCATGCCTTACAGTTTACATACGTAATAATGATTATCATAAAAAATGAGTGGGAAAAATTAAATGGAACATATTTACCAAAAATAATTCAATTTAGCATAATTACATATTTTGAAAACTTATCAATTGTGATTGTGGATATATTTTATATACGTATGCTAAAAAATAAATAATGCTAGAAACATTATTTTGCAATAAAACTAAATGAAATATATTGAACTCGCTTGACTCGAAGAGTAAAATAGTAAAACATTAACTGAACAATTACACAACTTTTATAGGTAATAATATAAATGTATATTAATAATAAAATAAAGAGAATAAAACTTAAATTTTGATTGGATGCATACAATACTTACATCTATCTGAACTAATAAGCCCTGGATTGATTCAGTGGTTGAGAACTTGACTTTCCTAGATTTTCGGCCTTTGGGTGGTATTAAAAAACCTAGCAGGTAAATCTGCACCGGAATTTTTTTGTCTGAAATAAAAGAAATATATATGAAAATTACACATATTTTATAAAATGATCAAGTATGAATGCATCTACTAAACTATGACGATGATATACCGATATGGACACTATAAAAACTTATAAACTATACTCGCATTATACGAGTGGAAAACAGTCAAGATTTGGGTACTTACAAGTCTTACAACACATTCTATAGGTAAACAAGTAGGTACTTACCATCGTCAATGATATTCCCTAATCCTTCAATTAATGCTTTTGCATTATCATTTGTCACGACACTTTCTCTAAGCTTCAAAAGTTTCGAGAAAAATAGTTCCCAGTTTTTAAAGAAGTTAAGCGACTTCTCTTTAAACTGTTTCTCAAAATCCAAAAGTATCTGTAACAATAACAAAACAGTGACAGTATTAATTATTATATCACTATCCCACGCGGAACTGCCGCAAGCATCGTGGGCACCTTTGGGCAAGGAAGGAAGCGGGGTATTTGTATACGTTTTACTTTTTAAGTTAAATTTATGTATAAGTAAGTAGTTTAGGTTCTAGGAATATTATAAAGGTCAAAAGTACTCGAAACCGACGAGCGCGCGTGTATGAGAAACGTAATTGAATGTGTGTGAAGCGAAAGTGCTTTGTCAGGATCGTAGTAAATGGAAATCCGTGATCTCTGCCTACCCCTCTGGAAAACAGGCGTGATTGTATGTATGTATGTATGAATATTACTTAATTCAGTTTTTGTTTTGGATTATTAATTATACAGGGTATATTTTGATAGCGGGTCAGTAAGCCATGAGATCCCGTGGTCCTTTGCGAAAATGGTCTAAGGAGAATTTCCCTCGATTTCGAATTGATGCAAATTGGCATTTACAGATTTTGGAAAAAAAACCATATAGGGTGCGAGAAGAGGGGCATTTTTGACAAACATTTTTTCTGACGCCAATCGATCTAATTCTTATCCAGGATCAAAAGCTTGTAAGGGACTAAAAAAATCCGGCTAGAAAAGTCACAAATCGCGAAGAACTTTTCCCATACCATTTTTATGAATATAAAAAAAATTACATGCAGATTTTTTGATGCCAATCGATTCTATTCCTATTCAGTATCGATAGTTTCTTAGGGCTCAACTTGCGATAATGTACTTAAGAGCCACAAATTAAAGAAAACTTTTTCTACTTATTCACCATAGTAAAATGTATTGGTTTATGGCTTTTTGGTACATTACCGTAAGTTGACCCGTTAGAAACTATTAATACTATTAAGAATGGAATCGATTGGCATCAAAAAATCACCGTGTAATTTTTTTTTATAATATTTATTATTTATACAAATTGTATGGGAAGAGTTTTTCGCGATTTGTGACTTTTCTAGACGGAAATATTTTTTGGTCCCATACAAGCTTTTGAAAACCGAAGAAGAGGTGGATGGACTGTGTGAGACATGATATGGAACTAAAACAAGTTAATGATGAGATGACGAGTGACAGAGATGTATGGAAGAGAAAGACATGCTGCGCCGACCCCAAGTGACTGGGATAAGGGCAAGAGAATGATGATGACAAGCTTTTGAAAGTTTCTCAAAAATGACCTTTTTCTCGCACCCTGTATGTTTTTTCCAAAATCTGTGAACACTATTTCCATCAATTTGAAATCGAGGGATAGTCTCCTTAGATAGCAATAGCACCACGGGATCTGATAGTTGCCCTCACTGACCCGCTGTCAAAATGCACCCTGTATATTAAGTAATGTATATTTCATCTGAAACAGAGTTACATATGAATACACAGTTATCATTCCAAATGATTTCCCACCTGATCAGTATGGGAAATGTGGGAATTATAAGACACTTTGATTGATGATTTGAAGTGTTCTAAAGGAAATATGGCATTTATCTTGATATTATTTTTTATGTATTTAGTGTAGTAAGTCATACTCGTAGGTTACAGAATTCATTTTAGTATAACATGGCCAGTAATAGAAATCTTATACTAAAATCAATTCTATTTATATAATATGTATATAATTTATTATTAATATAAGGTGGCTAGTTATTTTATTAGGAATGTCTTACCAGAGTATCTGCTTTGCCGTCTTTTAAAATGGCCCAGGTTTCGAGAAAATCATGTACAGTTTCAAATTTTTGTTTGTGTCTTAATTCAAAGGTGTTATTCCACCTTTCACAAACTTGGTCCCATGGCTCATTGTTATGTTTCAGCCAAATAGCGTCGTCATTTGAGGCAGTCTCTGAAATAAAACAAATAAAAAACCGGCCGAAAGCTTATCGGGCCACGCTCAGTGTAGGGTTCCGTAGTTCTGTATTTTTCTCAAAAACTACTGAACCTATCAAGTTCAAAACAATTTTCCTAGAAAGTCTTTATAAAGTTCTACTTTTGTGATCTTTTTCATATTTTTTTAAACATAATGTTCAAAAATTAGAGGGGGAGGGGACACAGTTTTTTTTTCCTTTAGGAGCGATTATTTCCGAAAATATTAATATTATCAAAAAACTATTGGAGTACCTAAACCCTTATTCATTTTTAAATACCTATCCTACAATATATCACACGTTGGGGTTCGAATGAAAAAAAAACCAGTCCCCACTTTACATGCAGGGGGGTACCCTAATAAAACATTTTTTTCACCACACCAAATGGTAAAGGCTTACTTTGCTATTCGAAAACAGATAGCAAAATTGCATTTTATTCACAAGAGTGCAAAGTAATTTCAAACAAATTATAACTTTATGTCTTAAGCTGGCTGGTAGAATTTACCAAATGATGATTTTGAATCATAAATATTGAATAGATTGATGGATTTGATTTAGTTTGATGTTTTATAGTCAGTATTTTGTTCGTGTTGGTGTGGTGAAAAATTTTGTGTTTCACTCGGTGGCAAAGTTTGTTTAACCTTCGTGCCTTGAAACCCTCGCAACGCTCAAGATTCCACTTTTTGAACCACTCGCTACGCTCGCGGTTCAATATTGGAATCTTTCGCTTGCTCGGATATCAATATTGGCACGTGCGGTTAAACAACTTTGCCCCTTGTAAAACAAATAACTATTTCCACTTTGTCGGCGTGATTGATATACATACATATTGGTACCAAATTTCAGCTTTCTAGTGCTAACGGTCACTGAGATTATCCGCGGACGGATAGTTGACTACGGAACCCTAAAATTGTATCGAAACCATACTTTGTGAAAATCTAAAGGAAGAAAGACAACAGACAGACAAGAGTTAATTTCGCATTTATATTACCTATTAGTACGGAATAAGTATAGATTTTACCTTGATTATTTTCCGCAGACTCTACATCTGTATCCGAATCCTTATTAGAGCAAGTGGATTTAATGCTCCTGCGCTTTGCTCCTGATATGTACAGGAGATTTCGAACCTTGTCCACTAATTTGCCTTTAGCGGGCACATATTTTCTTGAAGCAGATTTGCATGTTGGCACAGCTTTCATATAGTAGATATATATACTTTCAGTTGGGAAAAGAGAAACAATTTTTGCAGCTAGCAAATTGAACTCTTCTGGTTTGATGTTGCTGAGAAAAAAAATATTTTGGATAATCTTCATTCATATTTAAGTAGGTATTAATACTAATTATAGAAACCAGACAGAAAACCATCACAACCACCCTTGACGTAAATGCATAATTTTGCTACCCGTGAAAGAATATTTAACTTGCACTAGGCGTCAATCCATCTGGATTGACATGCAAGTACAGTCACCTGTAACCTATAATATGTAATATCTTACGCAACGAAGGCTGCAAAAATATCTGCCACTAGTACCTTATTTGTGATATAATACATCAAATTGCCTTATGAGACATTGTAAGAGCGTATCAGATATTTTTGAGGCCTTCGTTGTGTAAGATATTATCGCAGGTGACTGTACCAAGCCAGAAACTACTGCTGTCTGGTCTCCTACAATCCATGAGCTAAGTACTTGAGCGGCATATATATATAAGCTTATATTACACTAATCTACATTGGATACTACTACATGATGATTACTGTATATATAATTTCTACAGGTAACTATACTACTATAGCTACTTAACCTACTACTAAGGTATAGGATAAATTACTTGTGGTGTCCTAGAAGTAACAAAATAAAATAAATAACAAAATAAGTATTTAGCTGCTCTGGCTAAGAACTTAACTTATGGCAAATGTAATTCAGGCAAACATTAGATAACCTATGCCTATGACCACATGTAATAAACCCCTTGTCAAAAATATCTATCTGCCTACATAAAAAACTAACACTACATCAGTTCTACAACGGGCAAACATAATTATAAGTGGTTCAATAATTACTTGTTAACAATAAATGTGTAGTGATATTTCACCAAAACATCAACAATGATGTTTCTTTTTTGCGAGTTCAATTGTTTGTATTTTTGATAATAATTTAGAACACTATTTCCTTGTGGAGTAGATTGGAGGATAGTCTTCAAATCAAATTCTGGCAGTGAAAGCCTACTAGGTATATTTAAGTAGGAATCCAAATCCAATGTAATGTCTGTTAGAATAACTGACTCGTCTTGATCAATTTGCATCACTTCTGGATAGTTTGCTTTAATAACCATTAAATCTGCATTGAAGGAAGATGCAGTTTCAGTATCAGTAACTGAGTCTAAGTAATCTTGTAGTTTACTTTTTAGTTTTATTCGGTGCCCAATGTGTGGGCAAAGCTCTTTCAAGTAAGTATCATTTGAAACCAAATATTTGAACTGTTCCTTGCTTATATCATTTTCTGTAAAAAAAATTAACTTAAATAATTGCATATTTGATAGCTATCGAGGACCTCTCCTATGTATATTTAAATGGGAAATGAACGAAACACGCATCAAAAAAGAATAAATATCTTAAGTGTTGTGGTCGAAGAGAGACTGAATCAAAGTCTTCCACTGCGACATGGTGACAAAATCTATTTGAAATTCAAAATACTTGACATAAAATAGAACTATAGAACAGGCTGCTACCCATCTAGTTACCAACAATATGTGATATGTGAGCGGTTTATAGACTACTGATGATGATACTAATTATGTACCTACTAACAATCTGTCCTTAACCTTTAGTTTTATGGAAAGTTGAGCCTCTTGACAACTTTTAAATGATCAACTACACATTAAATTTGTTACACTTCAGAAGACAAATGAACATCTTGATCGACCCCGGAGATGTATGGCAGTTGCATCAAGCACAGTCATGTTATTTTGATTTAAACATTCACGATTTTCACACATTATTTGACCAAAATGGGACTTGATCGAGTATTAATATAACTTTTTTTATTTACATTGATGTGTCAAAATGCCCATTGTCTCGTTTTGATGAGATAATAAGTTTTTAATAGTTTAGTAACATACAAATATATCAAGCAAATGCATTGAATTACTATTTACTAACGTACATTTTACCTCAATGGATGTAGGTAATTTTGTTTAACCTAACATTTAACAAATATCTTGTACAGATGAGCCTCCAAAGTTTCGACCTAGCATATAATGAACCACTTCTCGCACTAGTGCGTAAAAAAAACACAATCTGTACTGAAAACTATTTTACCGCTCCCTGACCACTACCTTCTGATCTGCCAGCGATATACTAGAAAATTCACAACTTACTTTTGAAGTTCTCGACGACTTCTGACGGCACATCCCAGGATACCAATATGTTTTCTGTATCCTCTTCCATTATTTTAGTAGGTATACTTGCGATCGCGATCACTAAGTTAATTTTCAAATGAAACACTTTCACTGCAATGACAACGACGCAAAAAAGGAGCGAAAAGAAAAAGAACACACGAGCATCACATTCGGCCGTTAGCATTTGGTTTGTTGGATGACAACTTGAAAATGTTGCCAGTACCAGATTTTTATTTTACCCAATAAATACATCAGCCATAACAAGTAAGGCACTTACTTGTCATGTTAATAACCTAGATAATGTAACTACAGACGGTCAAGCAAATCATGAGAGTAAAAAATGGCGGCAAATTTGAATAATGTGCCCATACATTAATATCGTCCCATAGAAAATTTGAATTTTGCTCTCATAATATTTGCTTGACCGTCTATATTACAGTCGGGCAAAAAAAGTAGAAAATAATAGGGGCGCCACTGTCTATGTAAAACGTCTTGCATATTCCAACTATCTTTTGTATGAAAACAGTAAGTGGTGTAAAAAATTAGTTCCATTTCTACTCTTTTTTGCCAAGCTGTAATATGGGAAAGAGTAGAGGCACGAAGTCTCTTTACGTCTTAATGTTATTGCACGGCGCGATACGTCGCACAGTGGATCAACATGCGATGCTTTTTTTGGATAAACTATTTTTAAAAATGCTATTCGACGGCAAATTATGTAAGAAATAAAAGTTGTCATGTAGTGTTTTTCAAAATAATGCGTATTTGAGGCAGGATATAATAAAATCTGTTTTTGTTTTGTATGAAACCAAAAAATAGGTACCTTATTTCAAGAAAACCTTGGGCGATCCCGCCTTCTAACCTTTTGTGCTTTATTTTCCTACTTGTCAAAAGTATAAAATCATGCAAGAGTTACCCCGGCAACAGTCTTAAAAATTCATAATCTTAAAAAAAATTGTATGCAAATTGACAGTTCAAACTAACACTGACAGATCTGTCAGTGTCAGTTTGCATACAATTTTTTTTTAAGATTATGAAAATTAAGACTCGTCTGTTGCCGGCCTTACTTCTGGAGGTGGCGTTTTTTTTTTTAAGGAAGGCAAAGATCTTTGTGTTTTTGCAAATTTTTAAATGTACTGTACATATACATCAATAGTAATAAAGTGCAGGTACGACAAATGATTGACATTTCTATAAAAAAACGACATTTTTAACCTGTAAGCAAACTCCAAAAATATGTTTAATTTAGAAATATTACTTTTTATGAGTAAACATAACTTCATGATAGATAATCAGTATGTAATAAATAAATATTGGGGACACCTTACACAGATCAACTTAGCCCCAAACTAAGCAAAGCTTGTACTATGGATGCTAAGCGACGATATACATCCTAAAATAGATAAATACATACTTATATACATAGAAAAACATCCATGACTCAGGAACAAATATCTGTGCTCATCACACAAATAAATGCCTTTACCGGGATTCGAACCCAGGACCGTGGCTTAGCAGGCAAGGTCAGTACCGACTGAGCCAGACCGGTCGTGTGTGTGTGATTGCACTTGTATGATTTGAAAGTTGAAACGTGTCTTTCTTGGTAGAGGTACATACCTATACTTAAAATTCAATGCGTTAAGGTTTAACTTTTTTATATCTAAATGTCAATTGTTCGTTGTATGGTTATTTTTCATACTCATGTTTTAAATTATGCGAAAAATACAATAAATTGTAGCAAATCGTGAGAGTAAAAAAACGCGCGGAATTCAATTTTTCCATGGGACGTTAAACCCGCGCCCATACATTTTTCAAATTTGCCACCATTTTTAGGGTTCCGTAGTCAACTAGGAACCCTTATAGTTTCGCCATGTCTGTCTGTCCGTCCGTCCGTCCGTCCGTCCGTCCGTTAGCACTAGAAAGCTGAAATTTGGTACCAATATATGTACCTATATCAGTCACTCCGACAAAGTGAAAAAATAAAAAGTGTAAAGTGGGGACTGATTTTTTTTTCATTCCAACCTCAACGTTATATTGTTGGATAGGTATTTAAAAATGAATAAGGGTTTACTAAAATTATTTTTTGATAATATTAATATTTTCGGAAATCTAACTCTAACTTTTGAACCATATGTTTAAAAAATCTGAAAAAAAAATCACAAAAGTAGAACATTATAAAGACTTACTAGGAAAATTGTTTTGGACTTGATAGGTTCAGTAGTTTAGGAGAAAAATACGGAAAACTACGGACCCTACACTGAGCGGGGCCCGATATATACGCTCTTGGCCGGTTTTTTACTCTCACGTTTTGCTTGACTGTCTAAACTAAACTAATAAATAAACATTTTTTCTTCATTTACATCTCGTTTGTCTCCTATCAAATAATAATAAATAAGAGCCCAAACGGTTAGAAGGCGGGATCGCCCAAGGTTTCCTTGAAATAAGATACCTACTTTTTGGTTTCATACAAAACAAAAACAGATTTTATTATATTTTGCCGCAAATACTACTATATTTTACTCTGGCCCAAATACGCATTATTTTGAAAAACGCTAAAGAAATTTTCGAAATTTATAAGTACCTATGCAAAACTAAGTAACAACACGCTAAGTAGCTCTATGCCTTTGTTGTTTTATAAAATGGTTTATTTTTCATGCCTTTTACAATTATTTCAAAAACATATCAAAAGCGTGGTATTGTGTGGAGATTGTTCGCTAAACCATTTTCCAAGATTATCGGGTAAAAAATGAATACAGCAACACTGCTCATAGCAAAAAATGCAATTTCTTGAGACAAGATTTGTAAATTTTGTTGCAAGAACTAGCAAGAAATAATATCTTGGAGCAATAATGCTTTTGTTTTCGAAGGTCTTGATTCAAGATTCAAAAATTTCGACTGTCTTGAGACAAAAACGAATTATCCGTAAGATAGGTATTAGGTACCTATACAATACAATTACATGCAATCAGATGCAGTATTTAATCCTAGCTATAGTTTGTACAATGCTTATAAGCCAATATTTAGGTATATAGATTGCGGTACCGGTACCCTCTTCAGTACCAGGACTAAAAATTCCGGTACCTGCGTGGTACCGGGAATTCCCGATACTTCGATTCTTTCCAGTACTAATTCTTTTTCCAGCAAACATTACTAAAACCCGTGACAAACGAATATTGTAATGTTTCGTCAATATTTGGAATTATTTGCTTCTTATCATACAAATGTATAGTCCTTAGTCATATTATATTATAATACATTCTTCATTGTTAATTTAACTGAATCTTGAGTGAAACTAGTAATATCTTCTACCGAGAAATATATTTGGTACTTACTTTTAGGATTTCTAATTCTTGATTGTTAATGTAACTGAATCTTGAATGAAACTAGTAATATCTTTTACCGATAAATATATATTACTTGCTTTTAGATTGTCTTAATTTTTGATTGTTAATTTAAGTGAATCTTGAATAAAACTAGTAATATCTTCTACCGAGAAATATATTACTTGCTATTAGAATGTCTAAATTATTGGTTGTTAATTTAACTGAATCTTGAATGAAACTAGTAATATCTTCTACCGAGAAATATATTACTTGCTTTTAGATTGTCTTAATTCTTGATTGTCAATTTAACTGAATCTTGAATGAAACTAGTAATATCTTCTACCGAGAAACATATTACTTGCTTTTAGAATGTCTAAATTCTTGTTTGTTAATTTAATTGAATCTTGAATGAAACTAGTAATATCTTTTACCGAGAAATATATTACTTGCTTTTAGATTATCTTAATTCTTGGTTGTTAATTTAACTGAATCTTGAATGAAACTAGTAATATCTTCTCCCGAGAAATATATTACTTGCTTTTAGATTGTCTTAATTCTTGATTGTTAATTTAACCGAATCTTGAATGAAACTAGTAATATCTTTTATCGAGAAATATATTATTTGCTTTAAGATTGTTTTAATTCTTGATTGTAAATTTAACTGGATCTTGAATGAAACAAGTAATATCTTTTACCAAGAAATATATTACTTGCTTTTAGATTGTTTCAATTCTTGATTGTTAATTTAGCTGAATCTTGAATGAAACTAGTAATATCTTCTACCGAGAATTATATTACTTGCTTTTAGATTGTTCTAATTCTTGATTATAAATTTAACTAGATCTTGAATGAAATTAGTAATATCTTTTACCAAGAAATATATTATTTGCTTTAAGAATGTCTAAATTCTTGGCTGAATATTTCAATAATTCTTGGGTGAACTAAATAATATCTCCTATCAAGTAACATATTACTTGCCTAAATACTTTTAAATTGTTCATTTGAGAATTGAATGTAATCTTGAGCCAAGTTTGACTCTACATCGGCACAAGAATTAATTCTTAAATCAAATCTGCTTAATCATTCTTAAGGTGAGAAATAAATTAGTTTCGATTTGAGATATAAATTTTGACTCAAATAATATTTGCTTTCATCCAAGATTTTCGATCTTGAATATGAAGAATTTTAATTTTTTGAAACGTTAGTGAGATTATCTTATTTCAAGATATATATATTTGAGTTCAAGAAATATTAGGTGAAACACATCTGGTTCTTGTTTCAAAAAACCATTTTTTTCTGTGTAGTAGACCTATTTTCATGAAACATGGCTAAGAACACTCCCGACTAATTCAGCTTTCAGACAAAAAAAACTAAATCTAAATCGGTTCATCCGTTCGGGAGCTACGATGCCACAGACAGAAACACACACAGACAGACAGACACACAGACAGACAGACAGACAGATAGACAGACAGACAGACAGACAGACAGACAGACAGACAGACAGACAGATAGATAGACAGACAGACAGACAGACAGACAGACACGTCAAACTTATAACACCCCGTGGTTTTTGCGTCGGGGGTTAAAAATATAAAGATAGTTATAAACATATAAGGTGCAAGCCGCAGAGTACATATCCACGCAAATTCACGAAAAGTTCACGAGTTTTTCGTTTTAGTAAATAATGGTTTGACGTCGTGACGTTCTCGCTAGATCATCATCATCCTCCTTGCGTTATCCCGGCATTTGCCACGGCTCATGGGAGCCTTGGGTCTGTTTTGACAACTAATCCTAAGATTTTGGCGTAGCCACTATGAAAATGAAAATGAAATGAAAATGAAATGAAATGAAAATGAAAATGAAATGAAAATGAAAATGAAAATGAAATATTTATTTTTCAAGTAGGCATATTACAATGCGCATATGAACGTCAAATAAAGCTACGCCGGCTCTAACCCTACGCCTCAGCCTCGAGAAGATTTCAGTCCCCCCTCAGTTGGGAGGGGGGTATCCACTATGGGACCGGCAAGAAACTCGGCGGGCAACTTCTTTTCAAAACATTACATCTTATAATTAACATGCATTAAATAACAACATACAATTTAACATGCAAAAGTATTCATCAAAGAATATGAACAGACTAGGTACTCTATGGAAATCAATTTCAATAAATTATATTATTGCTTAATAATACGTCGTTCTTCTTCAGAGAAAACATATCAAATTGTCATAGAAGAAAAAGATAATATGAATCTCAATATCATTAAATATGTAATTTACCTACACAACATAAAATATAAAATATTTGATGTGCTTTCTTATCTGAACTGTGTCCTCTATACATAATACAATTATTTTAATTGCTATTCGTTTTTTGTAGTTTCTGGTTCGGGCCATGCATGTTTGTCTGTCAAATAGTCCTCGACTCTGTAATAAGCCTTTAACATCAATGATTTTTTTAAGTAGTTCTTAAGAGCTGGGAGGGGTAATCTCAAAGCAGTGTCAGGTAACTTATTATAAAAATGAATGCATTTGAATGCAAATGAACTAGTTTTACGAAAGCGACTGCCATCTGACCTTCCAACCCGAAGGGTAACTAGGTCTTATTGGAATTAGTCTGGTTTCTTCACGATGTCTTCCGTCACCACAAAGGCAAATATCAAATGACATTTCGCACATAAGTTTCGAAAAAATCATTGGTACGAGCCGGGGTTCGAACCCGCGACCTAAGTCGCAATCGCACGCTCTTACCGCTAGGCCACCAGCTCTCTCGCTAGATATCGAGTAATATATAAAAAATGTATGGTATCTGTATTGGCAGTTTTTCCTTAAGTTGAGTATAAATTGAGTTAGCCGGCCGGACAAAATTGGACTAAATAAATTGTATGAATAGTCGCTCGATTCTCCGCTATAACATAATAGTTATATGTGCATGTTTGTATATGTTCTACCTTATATGGTAACTATTGGCAACACTACTTACTAAGGTAACATGACTGTACTGACTTCCGCATGATTAAGTAGAATGATATACGTTTGTATTACATATATACATGTAGGAGTCTTAAGGGTGGGTAAAATGAGTTATCGGTTCTTTAGATTTTCTTTCGAAGTACATGGATTAAGATAGCGAATTCTAAGCAAATAAAATTGAGGTAGGTAAGAGCTGCTTACTCGTACTTATATAGAGTCCTTGTTTTACGATTCAGTCTAATAATATACGCGTGATGCTGGTTCTTATGGAATATTTATGATTTTTGGGACCATTTTTTTTTTTGCACTGTCCTGTAACACTTACGTAGTAAGTAAGAAGTAAATTCTTTATTGCACCATCAACATAAAATATACAAGACATCAAATATATAAAAGAAAGAAGGGGGAAGTACCTACAAAGGCGAACTTATCCCTGATAGGGATCTCTTCCAGTTTTAAAAGCACCGTTTTAACGAAAGATGAAAAAACACAAATTTTGCAGTTTATTACGGTTTACGCACGTTTCAATAACTCAGGTACGGCGGAACACAAGGAAACTGCCTTACGCACAAGGTTAACCAGTGAAGGTAGTTCGCATAGTTAAGAAATGTTTCTCATTTCTAAGATCCGTTTACTTTACACGCTACTGGCATTGTGCAACCAGAGATCATATCTATCTTGTAACTTTAGTAATATTTACAAGAATTCAGTTGCAGTACTGCACATCGTTGTCATAACTGTGTAAATTATTTTTATTGCACAGTATATTTTGCAAGTTATTAAATTAACGAAGTGCATTGGCGTTAGGCAATTATAAGAGGAACATACTCAAAGTTCAGTAAGTTAAATGTATGCATACAGTTTTCGACATATAAAAGTGAAACAGCTAATTATTACAGCAATACAATCTAGCTTCTGTAACTGTGATCATATCAGTGGTGACTACTTTTCGGGCGAGCTTGGTTCATACCTACAATTATTACAAGTAGTACCTACACGTTTCCATCTTGCATCAAAGATAAGATTGCTTGACTTTTGACAACCCTAAAGAGCCAAAAGGTCTAGTGCCATACTTAGAAAAGTAAAACACGATTAGTCCCTGAATTGTCAATCTTCTGTTTTATATTAGGAAGTGTCCTTTCTGTTACTATTTATTCTGCTGTTATGGCAGAGACCGTTATAGGTACTAAAACGTTCCAATATACGCGCACGTCATAAAATAATTGGACGAAATGCGTCATTAAACACAATTTGACAATTCAGCGTTGCGTTTCGTCATCTTAAAAACAGATGTGTAGGTATTAAAATAAAATTATAGTTACACAACCACTGAAATACTACATAAATGTACATTACACTTAACTAAAGTTGTAATATGAAATACAATCTTAATAAAGAATTACTTCCTTGACGTCACACATCAGACGAGTAGTGAGGTGACACGTCAGGGTTTCGACGGTGACCACGTGGTACTTTCCATTTTTATATCCGTCTTTATCACAAATCACAAAATTACTACCTAATTAAATCGTATTTCACATAGTAAATTGCTACCGATTGAATTCGCCAGCATGTTAGCTATCTATTCTACTCCAAGTGTTTATTGTACAACTAAATCCGACCTTGATTTGCCGCCAGTGACTACCCAGAGGCCAGTCTATGAGTCAAACCAAACGCGGCATGAGAACCAACTTGCGTGCCCGTTCCGGTCTCTTAACAATGAAAAAAGGGAGAATCTTACGGCCAATGACTATATGATAACGCTGAGAATTCGTCTACCCATCATACCGTGACCTCTGCAAGAAAACACCTGTAGTACCCATTTCTAAAACGATGTAAGTCACAACAAATTCGCAGCGGTTAAGACCTTTTCGACCGGGAGAGTCAGCATGACGTAGCATTGACGAGCATGACAGTCGAGCGTTGTCTTCTAGCCAGTGTAACCATGGTCTTAAGATACATAACAAATATATGTGATAAAAGTGTGCATTAAAGTGGATGGACAAATAGTTAGAGTTGCGTGAACTTAGCATGACATTTTAGGGGCAACAAAGGTGGGTCTAGGGGTCTCTCGTAATTGAATAGGTTATGTAACAAATGAAGGGGACTCAGTTCCCATTGCGAGACGTAATTACTAGTGCATCTTACTTTAATGAAGAAATGTACATGACAGGTGCAATTAGTGATATGCTGTGGTAATGGTGCGAAGGTGTATTAATTGGCAATGAAATGAGGTGTGAAGATAGTGTACATAAGGCCATATAAATAGTGAAGGTTGTCTCGATATCCTTTCATTTATTACACGTGTAAGTTTTTTTAGATTTTTTTTGTTGCGGACCGAATATGTTAATTCGATCGTACATAATAAATACTCTAACATTGTACATTGCGTTAATTAGTTTATGCGCCTCACTCGCGTCAGTTTAACAGTAAAAGCGAAATGCTCGATACTGATGTCATTTTGATATTACATTACATATTTACTTTCGAATTTTCATAAATACACATGAGTAGCAAGTTCTATGTCATGGCTGTATTTTGTAAATAAGGGGTTTATTACCTATAATATCGAAATTGTCGGAACATCGACCTCAATGTCCTCCAACCTCCAATGTCGGGATACTGCTGTCATAAACGGGAAAGTGTTTGTTTGTCCGTCTTTCGCGGCAAAACGGAGCGACGAATTGACGTGATTTCTTAAGTGGAGATAGTTGAAGGGATGGAGATTGACATAGGCTACTTTTTAGGGTTCCGTAGTCAACTAGGAACCCTTATAGTTTCGCCATGTCTGTCTGTCCGTCCGTCCGTCCGTCCGTCCGTCCGTCCGTCCGTCCGTCCGCGGATAATCTCAGTAACCGTTAGCACTAGAAAGCTGAAATTTGGTACCAATATGTATATCAATCACGCCGACAAAGTGCAAAAATAAAAAATGGAAAAAAATGTTTTATTAGGGTACCCCCCCTATATGTAAAGTGGGGGCTGATATTTTTTTTCATTCCAACCCCAACGTGTGATATATTGTTGGATAGGTATTTAAAAATGAATAAGGGTTTACTAAGATCGTTTTTTGATAATATTGATATTTTCGGAAATAATCACTTCTAAAGGAAAAAAAAGTGCGTCCCCCCCCCTCTAACTTTTGAACCATATGGTTAAAAAATATGAAAAAAATCACAAGAGAAGAACTTTATAAAGACTTTCTAGGAAAATTGTTTTGAACTTGATAGGTTCAGTAGTTTTTGAGAAAAATACGGAAAACTACGGAACCCTACACTGAGCGTGGCCCGACACGCTCTTGGCCGGTTTTTTGTCTCTTTCTAACGCGAGCGAAGCCGCGGGCAAAAGCTATATACGTCTCATACAACATATAGGTAGGTACATTTATTTCACAAGAGTTCGCAACGCGCCTTGATATATCAAAAACCTTTTTTGTTTGTGAATCGTCCGTAATGTAAATATACAGTACCTATAGATAAACCATCTTTATTTATTCCAAAGATAAATACTATATCCGGATCGCATCGGTGGGAGCCAGTCGCCATAAATTTTCAATCTATTCAAACTCGCTCGTCACGCTTCAACTCTGTTCGGGTCACGCGTAGTGCGTACGAGTTTCTTTGAATTTTATAACGTGTAAATTCACTAAAAAGCGTAAAATTTGATTTATTATTTATTTTGTCATCTGTAGTAATTTACGAAGTTAATGGAAAACACTGGAAAAGTTTTACTATCACAACACCCTCGAAACCGCGTAAAAATTTGTCTGCTTTTAACAATTTCGCTGTCTTGACTCTTGACCTTGACATGTAGAAGTATTTTTCAGTACGGACGGTGCTTTTTTTACTCACTAGTGCGAGAAGTGGTTCATTATATGACAGGTCGAATCTTCGTTGGGCCATCTGTACTGAAAAACGTCGCACGATACACGTGCGAAAAGGAAATTCGTAACTCGTGTCGATTTAAAACACCCTTCGGTAGTGTTTTTATTTATCGCCACTCGTTTCAAAGTTCCTTTTTTACGCACTTGTATCGTAATGTACTATTTTTCTGAGATTTCGGAGTTAGCTTTATAGTAAAAGTTGCTCAGTTTATATTTACAACATAAATGATTACAAATCTAAGTAAATAAACACTCTTTTTTTTTTTTTTTTGCTGTCAACAACGCGCTATTTGCATAAACAAAGAATGCAAAAAACTAAAAGACCGCACTTTTCAATGAGAAATGTATCGGAATATTACCTTCCACTTTTTGCTGTCAATAACGTTGTCTGCATAATTACAAGGATGCAATTTAAAAGGCCTGTTTAAGACGTTTAAGTACTATAAGTTGACGAAGTCTTTGTCTGAACTGAATATTTACTGACAAATCATTAGTTCATTACGATTGATCGATTTCTTAAAGTGACCTTAAATCATTTTCCGTTGCTGTCCCACAGGTAATCTTTTTCCTTCGGCTTTTAACGGAAACTTACGATCCTATCCTGTTGTTTCAGTGAGTCTCCGTATAACTTCTGTACTATTTGTAGTCTAACCTCATAATCATAAAGTACCCGTAGTACATTTCGTTAGAAATATTTTGAACTATTTTAAATTGGAGCGAAGTTCGCTTATTATTGTTTCCTTTGAAAACATTTGCGCCTTTGAATCACCTATGTGTCTGTCCTACTCATTTACTTAAAAAGCCCTTCCAAGGACCCTGACATTTGTAACCGTAACCATGACGACGGACCCTCACAAATTGGATGATTGCCCTTAATTGTCGCCGGGATGTGGTTTAACGGCACCCCCATAAATGACATGACTGTCAGTTTATGTTTGACATGTCATGGGAATGTTCGTTCCATTAAGTTGACCGTTTTCCGTTGTTACGGCCAACTGTGTTGATGACGGTTTGTTTCGGGTTTTCGAATTTATTCAGCTATCGCAATGTAAACTGTTTGGGAAAATTCTGTTATTGGCAAACGTAGAGCAAACGTAGCACTGGAGAAAAGTAATCGTCTCTCTACAAATTAGTTCAGAATGATCTTAAATTTGACTGACATTGTTGAAAGAAAAATCACAACTAAATTATACCAGAACAAAGCAATAAGATGACAGAGTTACACGAAATAAGTTGACAGCCACGCCAACGACTTTGAAAGCAAGCTTCAGGTTTAACAGGTATTACTTAGGCATTTACAAACTCAAACCCATTTTGAAATTACCCTGTCTTTATTTACTCCTCAATTGCCTTTGAAAATTGGAACAATACTTGCACCACGGCATTGCACCGTACAGGCGTACATATTACAACAATTATTATAAAATAGTCATATTATTTCGCCCCAATCATCATCTAAAGAAATCGAAAATCTCGTTTACCTAACCAATTCTCAAAAGAAATACCGCACTGTCATCGTATCTAGGATATTACAAGACACAATGCTTGCCAATAATCAATTATATAAACAGGACTCCAGGTATACAGGTGTTGAACCACAATACATTGTTACCAAGATAGATGACTCTGCTAGGAGTCACAGTATAAGTAACTAATGAGTATCGTGATTTGAAAAGACGCGGCACAATGAAGCTATTTGACGAATTCAAACATTTTTTGCACGCGTTCCCATAGCTGGGCACCGTTAATCAAATATTCAACTTCTATAATCGCTAATCCGTTACTGAAAAAGTTATCTTTGTTAATCGTTAAAGCTATACATTTCAACAAATTTAACGTAAAACAAAGTTAATCGATAATCCGTTAACACGTGAAAAAAATTGAATTTTACTGTAGGTATTTTGTTGTATCAATAATCCACTATACGAGTATTATACTCGTATTTCTGTAAAAGCCCGAAGTACAGCATGCCTATTGAACTCTAGGCTGCACGTGGAAGGCAGTGATCGCCTGAGCTACTGCCAAGAGCTGTGTCAGGAGAGCTGAAAGATCACAGTAGGCGGAAGCGTGATGCTGGCGGTGTTGGGACTGTTGGGGCACTTGTACGGCGGTAGAGGCTATGGAAGTGAATGTAATCGTAAATTGGACTCGAATTTGCTGCCAAAACAAATTATTCATAGCAATTATGCTCGCGTGGTTCAATTATAAAAATAAAAGTCAAAAGACTGCTCATAATAAATACGCTGTTGGCAAGTTTCATTAACAGATAAGGAGTCCCTTTGTTACAAATAATAAGAAAGCACGAAGAGAATATATAAGCGAAGGGTCCCGAATATACTAAAATATTGCGCGTCACGTTTGGGATACGAATCATCTTAGTTCTTAGTGTTATCACCACAGACCACTACAACTACGAGACTAGACGGATCATTCAAGCAAGCGCCGAATGTGGAATGGCAGTTCAATATTTCCAAGTCACATATACTCTCCCATATTTCTGTAGTATGGAAACGCAACTGCTTGATCCTATTGTGTCAAAGTTTACTGCTTGATCCTATTGTGTTAAGTAGATAGCCATCACCACGACTTTTTATCATTCTCTTGCCCTTCCCTTTCAGTCACTTGGGGTCGGCGCAGCATCTCTTCCTCTTCCATACATCTCCATCGCCCAACCCGTCATCTGATCATCAACTTGCTTTCGTTTCATATCACGTCTCACACAGTCCATCCACCACTTCTTTGGTTTTCCTCTCCCGTTACTTCCTTCCACATTCATTCGTAATATCTTTCTCGTCACATGACTTTGATGACTTCACCACACACCATCAACACAGTACATTGTAATTGTGAAAGATACTACTCAATCGTGGTATTTTACCAGCAAAATTGTTTATAATATGTTTTGACACCACGCGTTCTTTAAAAACGCTTCATAATGCGGTGTCTGTATGTGGTTATCACTAATGAGGTAAACTACTTTCATTTTCTTTACTGGTATACTTGGTATTAATTAGGATTTTCGCTACAATATTTCGGACTATTTTCTTAGGTTTTCGGGACATAGTAATACTAATGAAATACAATCATTCTTTTATTAAATATTAATAAAGGACCTATGGGAATCGTGTTATATTATATGTAAGACCGGCTAGGCATACAATGTTATTAAGTATATAACTTATTTTTTGTCCCATAATTACTATTCAGTTATAATTTAATTTCATTATTGAGGGCCCTAAAAAAATATGAACCATAAAAACTTTAATTTTTTTGTCTGTTTGTACAGTCATTGCGGACATAGAGCTAAAAATATGTATACGCCATTTCATGCTTATACTTTAAGGTACATACTTTTGGCACTCTGTTCCCATTTATCCCTACTAATATTATAAATGAGAAAGTGTGTGTGTCTGTCTGTTTGTCCGTCTTTGCCGGCAAAACGGAGCGACGAATTGACGTGATTTTTTAAGTGGAGATAGTTGAAGGGATGGAAAGTGACATAGGCTACTTTTTGTCTCTTTCTAGCGCGAGCGAAGCCGCGGGCAAAAGCTAGTATTTCATACTTTGATGTTCTTGGAAACATTCATATCTGTCGAGATACTTCAGATGGGAAAGGATATAAGGGTAGTTATTAATCATCATAACTAGTATCATTTCACGCAGATGGTATCCTGGACAAAAACTAGTACCTACCTATTGTCATAATTCCTGTTTATGTATCGTAGTTTCAGGTTTCCGGGTAAACTACTTAATCCAAGAATTTCTCTATCAATCACTCTGACAATAGTTATTTGTTATACAAGGGGGCAAAGTTGTATTTTAACGCTGAGTGTGGAATTGAAAAACGAGCAAGTGAAAGGATTCTATAGTTGAACCACGAGCGAAGCGAGTGGTTCGAGAATAGAATCCTGAACTTGCGAGTTTTATAACACACGAGAAGTAAAATACATTTGCACCCGAGTGTAACACAAAACTTTTCCCCTCACTATAGCGAGGAAACTACAACGCAAAAATTGCGTTTTTCACTGCTTCCAGTAGTTCCACAGGTGGTAAATCATCTTTATTACTAGATTCACCTACTTTTATCAATTTTAAAGCAGTTAATTTGACTTTATTCAAGGTCAAATTACTTTACCCACTAGTTGATAAAATGCGTTTTTACCCGCTGGTATTAAAGGACAAAACACGTGTTTCCGAGCTAGTGAGGGGAAAAGGGATTTGCATTACATGTTAGATTAATTTAATATTAATTAGTTCGTGTTTGTCAGATTAAGGGCCAGTTGCGCCAAACCGTCTGTCACTGTTAAAGCATTCGTTAAATTGTATTATGGGAAGTTTCATAGATCTGTGCTGCGTGACGATGATGAGTCTGTCAAATGTGGTTGATGCAACTGTCCCTAAGGCAGCGTTCCCACTTATGCGTCGCGTGTCTCGGGGCGCGCAAGGGGCGTCCGCGCCACGCCGCTTAAGTGTAATTCAAAAAACGTCTCCTCAGTACATTTTGTATAGGGCAGCGTTCCCACTTATGCGTCGCGTGTCTCGGGGCGCGCAAAGGGCGTCCGCGCCACGCCACCTGAGTGTAATTCAAAAAGCGTCTCCTCAGTACATTTTGTATAGGAAGGACGTAAGGCGCGCCGCCAAGCGGCGCGGCGCGCGCCCCGCCGCCGCCACGCCACCTGGGGCGCGTCTTACGTCTTTCCTATACAAAATGTACTGAGGAGACGTTTTTTGAATTACACTTAAGCGGCGTGGCGCGGACGCCCCTTGCGCGCCCCGAGACACGCGACGCATAAGTGGGAACGCTGCCTAGGAAAGACGTAAGACGCGCCCCAGGTGGCGTGGCGGCGGCGGGGCGCGCGCCGCGCCGCTTGGCGGCGCGCCTTACGTCCTTCCTATACAAAATGTACTGAGGAGACGCTTTTTGAATTACACTCAGGTGGCGTGGCGCGGACGCCCTTTGCGCGCCCCGAGACACGCGACGCATAAGTGGGAACGCTGCCTTAGGTTACAATTACAACAGCAACTAGATCTTGACTGTGTGATTAGCTCGGAATTCTTAGTTTCTTCGTAATATTACGACCAGCTATTCTTGAAAATCAACTTTTTTAAGCTACTTATATAGGAGGCAAACGAGCTGGCAGGTCGCCTGATGGTAAGCGATCACTGCTACCCATGAACACCCGTATCTCGAAAAGAGCGATTATTGGTTTTCGAAAGCAAATTTTTTGACGACCAGTTTGGCTCAGTCGGTAGTGACCCTGCCTGCTGAGCCGCGGTCCTGGGTTCGTTATATCGGTGTCTGAGTACCGACAATACAAGCCTTCTTGAGTTTACCGTGAGGCTCAGTCAATCTGCGTAAGAATGTCCTATAATATTTATTATTTATTTAAATTCAGCGTCGATAGGTTTGAGGAGAGCCTAAGTGCGTTTTGACATTATCCGATCCGATATCCGATGTAGGACCGACATCCCATATATTTAAGCCGCCATCTTCGATTTTTGCCTTGGAAATCCTAGGATCGGATAATGTGAACACGCACTAAGACGCCTTGTATTATAAAAAAAAATACAACGAAATTTAGATTATCGTGGTAGACGCACTTTTATGTGTCTAAAAGTCACCTTTTAATACTCGCGGAGGGGTAGGGCGTTATATTTATAGACAGAGAGTTGGGTGGTGAGAGGTTACCAATGAAAACGTAGCCTAACCTTTGTTTACAAGTTACTTTCGGCCTTTGTTCGTTAGGTGTTTTTAACAAGTTTGGGATACTTCGGTTTTATGGAAACATTGTGTATAGGTATTATTAAAGTTTCATTCATTGCTTTTTTTCATTTTAGAGTGGAGTATTATTGGGAAAAGTACTCATTTTATTAAAAAAAAAATACCCCAAAGATTCCTACAACGAATTTGATATGCAAAATGCACCATTGGTATTTCCTAGCAGTTCCAAATAATTCAAAATCAAACACATGTGGCTGTAAAATTCATTCTTGAAACTTGAGCACAGTCAGCAATCAATATATCGTGACAGACAGCGCCAAATGTATCGTAAATTTGGCACTTTGACTGACACATATGCGATGTTGACTATACAGTAGGTACTTAGGTAGGTACTCGAAGTTCAAACATTATGTTATCGTAATAAATTCCACGAATTTAAGTTAGAAATTCGATAATAGCGCAGAGCGCTGGTAAAATTATGTTTTTCAAATCATATATTATTTATCTTTCCATTCCACGGGGTTCTTTGAACTTTTCCTGGTAACCCAATGTGTTTTATATTCCTTCTTTATTCGTAATAATAAACCAACGAGATATATTAATAATTTACCCAGCCTTTTGACTGATGTATGTTGTAGCCTAGGGCCTTATACATCTTTTACCCTTTATTGACGCAACAAATATATTTAGTGTGTATTAAAGAGATACATACGAAAATGTGCGCAAAGTGGACATTTTTAAGGTTCAAATAGGTGAATGTTGTTTGACGTAATATGAGGACGGTACCCTAGGTTCATGCGACTCATTGTATGATTATTACAGGGAATACAGGGTAGGTGCGTAGCGAAACGCACAAACGCTTACGAATAATATCGTTATGTCGTAGCTAGCTATCTCCTCTCTTCCGTCTGGGTGCGACAGAGCCAGACTGCTTTTCGATCGGCGGCTAGGTCGGCAGATATCTTCCAACTTAAAAAAAGTATTCATTTTAAAATAAGAATCCAAGTATGTACATAATACATGACGGAGAACCGAGGTACTTCTGACTACAACCGAGTTACTTCTGAGGACAACGCCTTATACGTAGTGTACGTATAAGGCGTACGTAGCAATAACAACAACAAATAAGTACTCAAACGAAACGTCATAAAAACGTTCACAATATCAATTTAATTAAATGTAAGGTCAGTAATCGGGTGACATTGTATGGTGTCAAGCCAAGGTTCCCACGAATATCAACAAGTGGCGAGATAACAACGTACACTTTTTATTTTTAAAAATAAAAGACCGGCCAAGTGCGAGTCGGACTCGCGCACCGAGGGTGGCAACATTTTTTACAAATGGATCGTATTTGGATTTGACTATAGAGACCAAAAACCATGTTTTAATTTTAAAGTAGTTTATGGGGATCCCACACTGGCTGTTATATTATAACAGCCAGTGTGGGATCCCCATAAACTACTTTTATTAAATGTTATATTAACAAGGTGTAACAGGGACAGCGTGCTTTCACGCCGTCCCTGTTAGACCTTGTTATATAACCATGATTTATGATTTTTAACAATAACAGCCCAGTCTGAGAGCACCCTTACTGACTTGGAACAGATACGTGTGAAAAATAGGTAGGTAAGATTCCTGACTACCTATTTTCGAGTCAGAATCTACCCATTCTTACTAAACTATCAAGATTGAGCAGGTCAGGACTGTCAAGAGTCAAGACTCTTATCTACTAAATACAAAATAATGACAATGACATTTCTTCTACGTCAGACATAGAATTACTTTATTTTCCCCTCACTAGCTCGGAAACACGTGTTTTGCCCTTTACTACCAGCGGGTAAAAACGCATTTTATCCACTAGTGGGTAAAGTAATTTGACCTTGAATAAAATCAAATTAACTGCTTTAAAATTGATAAAAGTAGGTGAATCGGGTAATAAAGATGGTTTACCACCTGTGGAACTACTGGAAGCAGTGATAAACGCATTTTTTGCGTTTTAGTTTCCTCGCTATAGTGAGGGGAAAAGTTTTGTGTTACACTCGGGTGCAAATGTATTTTACTTCTCGTGTGTAAAAAAAACTCGCAAGTTCACGATTCTATTCTCGAACCACTTGCTCGTTTTTCAATTCCACACTCGGCGTTAAAATACAACTTTGCCCCCTTGTATAACAATTATAACAAATAACTATTTCCGTCTTATAAATGACAATTGACCTTTATATCTTTTGTAACCTACCTCTTACATTTGACTGCAGTCGTACAAACGCATGTACTTATTACATACCTCCACACATAAAGGTAGGTAGGTATATAAAGTCACGTGGTTGCCTACTAACAATAGTATTAATCTACCATCTGTTATGCCTACACGATCATATGTATACGAAAGCGGATAATACAAATACATAATACCTACCTATGTATGTACTGCACCTACCTTTGTGAACTAAGGGCGTTCAAATCTCTAATCCCTTGTTATGGCAAGTTTGACATGTTATGTCATGACATCTGACAGTGTCAACATACATAAACCTGTTGTTCGTGTTCGGTCCATTGACACAATATTTACAAGGAAAGGAATAATTTGTTAATCAGTGCAAATAGGAGTAAATTCTGTATATTTTTCCTCTTATGTGCGCTGTAGGATAATAAAACATTTAGGTACGTCACAAAGACTGAAGAGAATGAAAAAAACTTTAGTTATTGCTTGAAATGTTTACCTATACAATAATTACGCGCCTTTCTGTAGGTAAGTAAACGTAGATAGCAAAAACGGCCTCATAGATTTGAATGCCGAAGTGTAACAGTCATTTTCGGCCGTTAAGGTCGAATGTGAAGGTAATAAAACAATTATTATACCAAGAAAGGCTGTCAAAATGTCAAACAAAAGTCAACAGACGCGATTCGACGTGTAATTTGTTAACTAATAACGCATTACGCAAGCATTATAAAAAGTAACCTAGCCTAACGGGGTCACTGACCTACAAACTCACGATTCTCGCAGATGCACAGATAATTTAGCCATACTCGTACTGATCGGCTACTCAGACTAATTAGATAGGTATGTACCCAGCTGTACGGCATGGTACGACACCGAATATGTTACCTGACAAAAGGCTTCAAAGAGCGTTCACCTCTCGACAAACTACCTCTTTGTTTCACAAGTCAACGGCTTCGAATCAATCCCAATAGCATTATCCTGGAAATAGATGCGACTTATTACGACTAACGCCATGATTCATACGCGGACTACCCGTTAAAAACCCTTAGAAAAAACATGTGTGTATTAATATATCTAGAGACGTAAACAAAGAACATGTGCACGTTAAAAACACTTCAAAAGGGATACCAACCGTTCACCATAAAAAACAACACGTACACTAACAGTTTTTTGTCTATAACACACTGGGGTAACGTCGCTTGGGAACAAACTAGTTTTATTTTTCGAACGCGTCGAGCGGGCGAACGGCCCGTACGCTGGTCGGGGCGAGACTGAGGCGGCGAGCGGCGGCTAGCGCCCTCTCGCCCCGCCGCCGCTGTGTGCGTACGTGCCCGTGTAGGGGTGCCAGCCCCTGCCCAACCGACAACCACCGACCGCCGCACACATACACACGCAGACACCCGCGCCCCGGCAACCGTGTATTTATTTTCGACTAACTATAGGGTGGATAAAGCCAGTGCATTCGTCAGATATGACTGCCGCTTCTCTAGATATTGAATGCCGATACGCAGTGTAAATTCAGTTTCCATTCAGCTCGGCGGTTAAGTACGTTCGATGCTCAGCATACGCGGTCGGATCGTTTAAAACGCGCGATTTAGACGACCATGAACTCGCGGCCGGTCATTGCCACGGGCACTGATATAAAAAGATGCGCGTCACACAAAACAAGTCATCTGTTAAGATTTGAATTATTAAAGTCGACCCCAGTGCACAAGTTTAAGAATAACTTTGACAGTCTCGTTAATTTCTTGAGTCGTAATTAAAATGGCGTCCGGAGCGGGAAGGCAGACTATTTCTAAATAAAAATAAATGGGGACAGAAAAGGACGCGTTATTTCTGTGCAACAAGGCCACAAAGAGTCCTGTGTTCGTTCGTGCCGCATTTTTTGTTTGTGTACAATTTCGCAGTGCAGAAGTTGTAAGGCAATGTATCTCCTGGCGACAGTATATTTTGGACGTTTGTTCAGTCAAAATGCGCATTAATAAGTCAGCGATGCTTTTATGAATCCTGAATGTATCACATTCAATTTCTCATTGAGACTGTTGATTTACATTTGTTTACGAAACTCATGGATGTAGGTACATTATGTATATTTAAGCTGTTAGTCGCATCACTCTTGACTTCATAAATATACCAACAAAATATGGCAGAATAAGTATATATTATATTATAATTAGACATGGGCCGAATACGGACTTTGCCGAATACGAATATTCGGCCGAACATTCGGTTCAGCTGTTACCGAACCGAACATTCGGCCGAATATTCGGTTCCACCATATTTTAAATCCTGGCTTAGAGTTAAAAAATTGGTTAATGGGTACATTGGGTACTAACTAAGGCTCTTAATGTTCCTATAATTTAGTGCATAAGAAAATTTAGATTTTTGTTTCTTAAGCTATGTTATTTTTACTTTTTTACATAATTATTGTAGGTACTTATATTTACCGCATTTATAACCCCCTTTGGTCCTTAGAATCCTGAAATAGGATGTCATTTTCCCATGAATTACGAAACAACTTACACTATTTATTTACTTTGTTTATTCGGTAAATATTCGGCAATATAACCGAACTATTCGGCCGAATACGAACATTGAAAAACTTGCCGAATATGCCGAATACCGAATATTTACCGAATATTCGGCCCATCTCTAATTATAATATTTCCTAGCCTCAGCTAATCATTTGTGTCTTGACGAGTGTGATGACGCCATAGAGCCTATACTTACCACGAGTACTCGACGTCACGGAAAATGAAATGAATGAAATGAGATGAAATGAAATGAAATGAAAATAAATGAAAATTATTTATTTGAAACAACATCACTTACCATCAGGTGGGATCGTGGTCAAACGTCTACCTATTCATAATAAAAAAAAAATCATAATTTATACAATTATTACAGATTGTTCCAAAAAGGATTCCACTCACCATGTGTCGGAGCACTTAGTGCCCTTAGATTACTTTCTACTTCTTTTTACCAGGCTGTAGTATAGTATGAATTTTCTGAGATGAGTACGTTTCGCTTTTGCCGTAATCTGTTAAACAAAGGCCTTTGTTTCTATTATTCACTGCGGCTAGCTCCCGTTTCCACAGCACGTGCTAAAGTCTAGTTAAAAAGTCAGTGTAGTTAAAAAGCAACTATCATGATAGCAATAAGGTTCAAATTTTATTAAACAGTTTGCAGTATGCAGCAATGTTTGGTTGTGCAATAAAGTGGATTTGTATTGTATTGTATTGTATTGTATGCAGGTAACTTTTTTGAAGATGACAAAACGTGTTATATCCGAAAGGGCTTTTTATGGATTTGAACCTTATTACTATCATGATAGTTGCTTTTTAACTACACTGAGACTATAGCACGTGCCGTTTAAATGGGAGCTAGCCGCCGTCAACAATAGACACAAAGGCCTTTGTTTAACAGATTACGGCTAAAGCGAAAAGTTCATCTCAGAAAATTCATACTATACCTATTCTACAATGATATAAATCTCATGGTAGCAGGTAAAATAGCTCGAATAATGACCTCACGAGTCACAAGTGTCACAACTGACAAATTTCCTATTTTCCACACTTGTATAGTAAATATAGTAATGTACAGTGAGCTGCAAAAGTGCAATGTGCATGGCGAATTTCATAATACTTATCTCCATTATCGCAGCTGAATGTACTATTTCCTTTCCGTGATGTAGGTATTCTAAAATGTTATGAAGCTCATGGTAGCGGGTGAGATAGCTCGAATAATGACCTCTCATTCCCTCACGAGTCACAACTGACAGTGACTAATACCCGAACTTCTCATGGCGTCCGATGTGAGGAACCGCATTTCCGTAGATAGCCATGGGTTTTTGAGGAAAAATTACTTTTTCTTTCATATTCAAGGATCGTCCTTTGTGAAATCGCCTTTTCTGCATTTTTAGGGTTCCGTACCAAAAAGTACAAACCCACCATTGTGACTCTTTCCTTTGAATTGGAAATGTTATTTTTAATTTATTTTCGTTGAAGTTTAATAAAAAATGTTATTTTTAGGTATAAGTTTTTGTAGCTGATTGTTTATTTCCACCAATAACGAATAGACCGGTACACGCTAATACAATTCAGAAATACCCTAAAAATAATAAGATTTCCTTTTGTAACAGTTCCAAAGGTCACCTCATGTCTCCATCATCAGATAGGTATTCATTGCCAATATTGTCATCCGATACACGTACGTAATATTACGATATTTACGATCTTCTTACGTATCCGATAGAATTATGCACAATTTCAGCTTCATCTAAACATTCGAAACAAGGGAAAACGGTCGAATTGAAGATTTAACAAGTTAAAAAACGTGTCAAAAATCCTATCTAGGAGAAATTAAAAGTAATTCGTCTTGAAATGGCTCTCGGTCCCGCTCCTAATGTCTTCCCGATTTCGGACACCCTGTGTCTTAATACCTGAATATCACGGTCGGAGACCCTGTGTGAGTGAGGCACATTTACATTTAAAAAAATTGAGCCCTTTACCTGCAGGGCTGTCACAACGTTAAGCATGTTATAAAAATCAAAAAATAAATATTTCGTTATTAAAAATTGGTTCAATTAAAATATAAAGTCATTATTTTCCATGGTGTAAAAATTAGCTAAATTGTTGATTAAAACAGTACAGTCACCTGCAATAATATGTCAGGCAACGAATGGCACAGAACCTGCTGCCACGATTGTATATATTAAGCCATGAGTGTGACATTTGTCACTTATTTTTGCATGCTTCGAAGAGTCAGTAGATGTAGATGCTGAATGAATCTACACAATTTCGCGAGCGAAAATATCTGAATAATAATAAATAATAATTGATCGCGATTTGATAATTTCAGGTGACTGTACGTATAAATATATCGAATTTGATATTCAAATCGACGGAATAATCGATACATAAGATATTAAAACATTTTCACAACAGCCATCAGCGTTTAAATGTTCTAAACGTTCAATAACGATTTTTTGTCGCCGGCGGCTATTAGACCGGCCTAGTTGTAACGTTTAATTAAAACACGAAAGTGACTAAACTACGGTTTCGGGTCAAGGTGAAAGTATGTGCTCACTGATTGTGACGCTACCGTAACTTATTATGCAATAACCGCTTCTTTGTGATACTGATAAACTGTGCCGATATCAAGCGCGGATCCAGCTTCGAGCCCGGGGGGGGGGGGGGTCACGTGGTAAAGGCCCAGGCCCCAGAGGGGGGGGTCACGTGGTCTATTTGTATGGCCTTAAACATAAGGACACTCAAACAGCTAGGTAATTCATAAACATATATGTACTAGAAAATTTCGTCCTTATGGTAAGCGACAATGTATATTTTATCTAAGAACGCCGCAACTGTGAGCGCGCGACGCACGTTCTGATTTCAATTTTAAATTAGGAATTATTGATTGAGCGATTAAATGTCGGCGACCCGAAACGGAGGGGAGTATTTATCCGTATAAGGAAAACTGGACTGTTATAGACACGATTTTCCAGGATGGGATGATTTATTTATTACGAGACCGTTAGCACAGGATATTAAAGAGTACTAGGTATCGTAGAGTATGGCCACTACCCGCTCTCGGTTACCTCACGCGACCAGTCAACCTGTCATATCTCACTCATACAAGCATGGTACGCGTTTGCCTACGCGAGCTTAGACTGTGTGCGTATGCGTAGGAACGCGCTTCATATATTTGAACGCTCTCTGAGGTGGGCCTTTGGTAAGGCCTGAGTGCACGCTTATATTTATTTGGCGTCACCCTTGACGCCAAATAAATATAAGCGGGCGTGCGGCGTGCATTGACATGCAAAAATATAACATGTCCAAGATACACGTATTGTTTGACCATCTCTAGCGCTTCGTTCCCCACCATAATAGTTGAGATCGATTCACCAGAGATGTTCGTCATAACTTTGGTCTTGAACATGTTCATCTTAAGGCCTATTTTCATAGAAGCATGGTATAGGTTTTCAATCATGTCTTGAATTATGGATATGGCGATATTGGCGATACGCTATGATAAACGCTATTTTTGTATCATTCTGAGGCTTGACTGGACGCTCGGTGCAATTATTGTCAAATAATTAATTATTGTCAAGACATGATTGAAAACCTATACCATGCTTCTATGAAAATAGGTCTTAAGATGAACATGTTCAAGACCAAAGTTATGACGAACATCTCTGGTGAATCGATCTCAACTATTATGGTGGGGAACGAAGCGCTAGAGATGGTCAAACAATACGTGTATCTTGGACATGTTATATTTTTTGACAAAAGACACAAGACAAGGAGATCTCCAGGAGAATCCAGCTCGGTTGGGCGGCATTCAATAAACTTGCGGACATCCTCAAACCCACTGACATTCCACAGTGCTTGAACTCGCCTCTTTAATCAATGTGTCCTGCCCACCATGACCTACGGTGCCGAGACATGGACGCTCACTAAGAAGGCTGTGCATATGATACGATTAGCACAGAGAGCCATGGAGCGCGCCATGCTCGGTATCAAGATGCAAGATCGAGTAAGGAATACCGAAATCTGTCGTCGCACTAAGGTGCAAGACGTAGGTTACGTTATTACCAAACTAAAATGAAGTTGGGCGGGACATGTTGCTAAATAGGCAGAGTGATGGCAGGTGGACCAAAATGTTTACGAAATGGTGGCCGCTAACAATTGTAAGAAGTGCCTGGCATCCGTTGGCTCGTTGGTTCGACGACATCCGAAAAACTGCGGGTCACAACTGGATGAGATTAGCCCAGGACCGGGAGAAGTGGCGTACTAGAGGAGAGGCCTATGCTCAGCAGTGGGCGATAAAGGGCTGATATGAATGATGATATCCATAATGGCATGCAACAATAAAACGGATCTTACTATACATATATCGGTCTAGACCTCTCCGAGACGTACAACATTATGGTTTGTGGGCATTGTAGCTAAGAAGAAGCTTGTCACAAGTATCGTGTCATAGAAAACTGATCCACGTCGTACCTAATGCAAATAACTGACGTATCTTACTCGTACATTACTTTTAACTTCGAATCACACAATATATTATATCTATACGCGCATCCAAACCTTTTACATGACAAAAAGAAACTTGGCGGGGATTTCAGTCCCATCTATTTCCGTATCACATTTCGTAACACTGTGTCTCGTAAATTTTTGATTTTATCCTTTGTAGCCGTTGTCACTTAAAACGTATAGAAAATCCTTCCAACTCAGCCTTTAAAAGGTTTTACACAGGTGTGTTTTTGAAGCGACTTTTCACGAGCGACCACAGTACAATAATGTCACGTTTTAATTTTTATACTTGTATAAAGTAAAAAAAAACATGGCATATAACATGTCGAACGTTATATCGACTTAACCCGTGAGAAACCCGCTTAAAATATTTTTAAATATGTTTGAGTCTCACGGGAGTTTTATAGTTAAAATGGCATATGTTATCAGAAAATTTGCGACAGCAGCACACATAAAAAATATGCACATATTTATATGTTGTATTATAATAAAATTTATTAACTGAAAGTAATTTAAAATGGCATATGTTATCAGAAAATTTGCGACAGCAGCACACATAAAAAATATGCACATATTTATATGTTGTATTATAATAAAATTTATTAACTGAAAGTAATTTCTAAAAGTGAAACTAGAACTTAAGCAGTTTCATGTGTTTTGCCTATTCCTTTTGGGAATACAGGCATGAGTTTATGTATGTATATATAATAGACAATATTCGACATTAGGTACTTATTTTATCCCGCATATAAAGAAATAAAAAGTAGCATAGGTAATTGCGATATTTGCGATTGCATTTAGTAGCATTTTAAAAAACAACCCATAAATTATAATATTTTTATTTTATTTATTTGGAAAGCAAACAGAAATAAACGAACAGGAGACAATGTTTCAAACACACAATTAAACATTCGCTTATTTCCTAAACAGCTAACACTAAAAACATTTATAATGGAACTATTACACACAACAAAAAAAAACATGGATCTGTTGGTACTTGACTTGATCAATCGTTTCTTAAATTTGCGAGTAATATTGTAAGTACTAAGGAAAAGTGAAGTAGTGGACGCCTACAAATAAAATAAAAACCGATGGTGGCAACCCTAGCGCAACGCACACATCCATCTCATTGTTATAATAGGTGAACCATAACGACGAAGCGTTGTGACGGATATCATCTGAGTCGTGTTTTATTTAAAAAAAAACTAACCTCCTAATGTCTCGTGTACAATTTTTTGTACATATTCAAAATTTTATTTTCAACTTTAATTGATCAACAAAGGGTTCCTAATTCAAAAACAAAACATAGTGTTCTGGGACTTGGAAGCATTCATTTATGAAAACTATGAATAACATTACCAAAACGTGCTTTGGACCACCGGCTTTGATGCGATCGATAATGAACCAATTTGAAATTTAATTAAAGTTCATTTTAGCTTGCGGTTAGAGAACATTTGTAGTATAATGACATTTTGTGGCAATATTTCAATTTCGGTTTCGGTTTTGAATTCTAAGTATTCTAACGCAACATTAATAAAACCAGATATAATATATATACCTATCTGTCAATATGTATATGTCAGCGTAAAATTGTAAAAACCGTTAGTATATAATCTCACTAGTGAGATTATGAACTGACGAAACATTGTGAACTGTAACGTACAGTTCACAATTTAACGGAATTTTTTTTTTTTTTTATTATTATAAATGGGCTTACTCTTGACCACAGACTAGCCAAAGGCAAAGACGTGGCCTACGATGGAGTGAGCTCGCCCAGAAGATGCCTGTTCACTCTTGATTTGAAGGTTTCCGGGTTATATGAGCTCGGAAATATAGCCGCCGGCAAGGAATTCCACTCCTTGGCAGTGCGCATAAGAAAAGAAGAAGCATAGCGCTTCGTGCGGATTCGTGGAATATCCACCAAGTAAGGATGGAGACCGGCCGTGCGTCTAAGAGTCCGATGGTAGAATGGGGACGGTGGAATAAGTTCGTGTAGCTCTTGAGCACACTCCCCGAAGTGCAACCTGTAAAATACCGACAGACTAGCGACTTTCCGCCGATGGGCCAAAGACTGTAGCTTGGCCGTGAGCTTCTTGTCGCCAATCATCCTCCTGGCTCTGCGCTCCACTGAGTCCAAAGCAGCGAGTTGGTATTTGGCTGAGCCGTCCCACAGGTGGCTGCAATACTCCATACAGGATCGGACTTGAGCTTTATAGAGTTTTAGAAGCTGTCCAGGTGTGAAGTATCGCTTCACCTTATTTAGGATGCCCAGCTTTCTGGCCGCAGTTTGTGCTTTAGACTCAATGAAGGTGCCAAAGTTGAGGACAGAACTCAACTCCACACCGAGGAGTTCTAGGCTGCCGGTAATAGGTACAGATGCACCCCGGAAAGTAGGAGTCAGATCGAACGGACTCCGTTTTGCCGAAAACAGACACGCCTGCGTTTTGGTGGCATTGAACTTGACCAGATTGTCGTCCCCCCACTGGGAAACGCGACTAAGGGTCAAGTTCGCTCGCTCAACCATGGCCTCTCTCTGTGAATGTATGTCGTCCCTGCTGTCCCCTGCACTAGCTAAATATCTCTCAACAACCGTACTGTCGTCTGCATAGCCGACAATGCTGGGTTGCAGCATGTCGTTAATGTGAAGCAGGAAAAGGGTTGCGGAGAGAACAGACCCCTGAGGAACACCGGCGTCAATGGCCATGAGGTCCGAAGAGCAGCCATCAATGACCACTCTGATCGACCGTTCACTCAGGAAGTCAGATAGCCAACTACAAAGGTCAGCAGGGATGCCGTATGCAGGAAGCTTGCTAAGGAGACTTGCGTGCCAAACCCTGTCAAAGGCCTTCGAGATGTCCAGTGAAACAGCAAGCGCTTCACCGTTCCTCTCGATGGCTTCGCCACAGCGGTGCGTGACATACGCTAGGAGATCTCCAGTAGACCGACCCCGGCGAAAGCCATATTGACGGTCACTGAGCAGATCGTTTGTCTCGAGGTAAGTCAGCAACTTGCCGTTAAGTACCCTTTCCATGACTTTACACAGCACGGAGGTAATGGCGATTGGTCGGTAATTGCAGGGATCAGCACGACTACCCTTCTTGGGTACTGGCTGCACATTTGCAAGCTTCCAGGATTTCGGCACCACTCTTGTTTGGAGAGAGAGGCGGTACAGGCGTGTCAGTACAGGAGACAACTCAGGCGCACACTGTTTTAGAACACGTGCAGGTATACCGTCTGGACCATTAGCCTTATTCACGTCAAGAGTCTGCAGAGCTCGGCGTACCTCATTTTGCCGGATAGCAATTCCTTGCATAGAGGAGCTGCACTGAGGTAGCGTAGGTGGGAGTTTTGAGCCTGCATCTAGACGTGAATTGCTCGCAAACAGAGAAGCAAACAAGTTTGCTTTCTCCGCCGCGGAGTGGGCCAGCGTACCATCCGGTTTCTGCAGAGGTGGCAGTGTGGGACGGCAGAAGTTGGATTCGACCGCTTTCGACAGGGACCAGAACCGCTTACTACCGGGAGGGTAGGAGGCGAGCTTGGCCCCTATACGACTGACGTGGTCGAATCTAGCCTTTCGAAGCACCCGTTTGCAGGACTTGGCAGCAGAGTTAAAGCTTTCTTCCTCGCGCACACCCTCTGTGCTCCAGCTTTTGAGTCGCGGGCTAGCACCCAAGCTTGGTATGCAGACTGCTTAAGGGCCACCGCCCGAGCACAATCCGAACTGTACCATGCCTGGGCCTTCTGATCGAGCGATAGGTCGGAGAATGGAATAAAATATTCCATTCCCTGCCGAATCACATCCGCAACAGCCTCAGCAGAACACGAGGGGTCACCCGAGGAAAAACAGACCTGCTGCCAGGGGAAAGACGCATAGAAATGCCGCATCTCATCCCAGTCTGCTGACTCGTATCGCCATACCCTCCTCGTGCCCCTAGGGCAAAGATCAGGAGGAGAGTGGATCGACACGGATTTCACCAGACAGTGGTCGGAAGATCCCAGCGGAGCGGAGACCGAAACCGAGTGCCTGTCCGGATCAGTTGTCAGCAGAAGGTCAAGGCAATTGGGTGTATGACCAGGAACATCCGGTACCCGCGTCGCAACATTTATTAGTTGGGTAAGGTTTAGCGACACAGCAAATTTACGCGCTTCTCTTCCAGCGTGGCAAGTTTTCTCGTACGGGAACAGCCACTCCTCGTGGTGGGCGTTAAAGTCCCCGAGAAATACGAGTTGAGCTGTAGGGTACCGTTGTTGGGCTTTATCTGCCATCTCAGTAAGGTGATCAAAGAGCCTGGTTGTCTCCTGGTTTCCGCTGTGCGATCGGTAAACACAGGCATACAGAGCTTTCTCTGAGCCTGTGTCAACCATAATCCACAAAGTGGAAAACCCGGAAACCTCAAAGCAACGGAGACGCTTGCAGCAAATGTCGTCGCGGACATACACACAGACCCCAGCATGTACTCTAAACTTATGTTCAAGTGAGTAGCCTGGGTAGTTGAGGTACGTCGCGTCAGCTGGGGTTTTTATTTGCGTCTCCGTCAAAAAGAAAAGGTGCGGCTTCTCGGTTTCAAGATGGTGGTGGACCGGGTCGATATTTGAGTGCAACCCCCTGATGTTAGTGAGGTGCACTTTCAAAGGGAGGAAGTGCCGCCGGTGTTTAAACCTATTCTTTTTGGAAACTTTCATTATTATTATTATTTTTTTTTTTGGAGTGTGGGTTGGGAGAAAAAATGGCTGTCGAGGTGTTGCGTTTACCAATTGGATCACTTGAGTTAATCCGGACAGTAAGGAGCTCACTTGGAGACTGCGGGGACGCCCGAGCCCCCCTGAAATAGCCCACCGGGAATGACGGAACGGTGCTTCTATGTTTTTTCAAATTACCTCCTATTTTCTTGTATCCTGTCTTTATGGTAAGCGATAACGTGGGACCTTTTACTAAAATGGCACAGTTAATAGTAAGTATACTAACCTCTGGTATCTAGCTGAGCAGTCGAGCAGTTGGAGATAAAAGAACCGCATTCTGGGGTACCCAGTCCTTTATTATTCCGAAGGCAGTTCCCACTTGATATAAATTATGTTTCTTATCTAAAACTTTTCCTATCAGGTTTTTAGGGTCCTCTGTCAACTTTTGGGACTTCAACTAGCACAGTTGAGCCAATTTCTATACTTTTAAACCTCTTTATGATGTAGTTTTTTGTGCAGCTCTTTCTAAATTGGCGTGTGATTGTGTTCTTTCCTCTAAAATACTATTTTCATTCATGCAGAGATTGCAAAGCAATTTCGAACCATACCCTTCGTTTTCCTCAGGTCCAACTCCACATATGGCATTTATGATGTTTTTGCATTTCATACATGAATGAGCTCCAGTTGTTTCTTTATTACATATGCTGCATACCAAACAAATATTATCTCCTGAATTCGGTAATTCACTAGGTGCAATGGCCGTTTCTAGGGTGATTATGTCGTGTGATAAAATATTAAATTCGGAATTTATGGTATTACTGCTATTCAAATATATGTTTTCTTGCTTTTTGTCCAATTCATGAATAACAACATCTGCAACTAAATGCATATTTTCATATGAAACAGAAAGTAGATCAGGTTTGTTATCAACATTAATTTCTTCTATTATTTCTTCCAATTCAGTGGTATTTTGTTGTTCTTCTACATGAGTGTTTATTTTTGAAATATTTATTGTATGTACATTCTCTTCTGAATTCAGTTCTCTATTATTGTTCAATCCTTCAATAATATTCTCAATGCCTTCTTCTGTTTCTAATTTTGATAGTATATTTTTAGATAAATAGGTTGACAGACTAAGCTTTGGATCCTCACCAAACAATGCTTTGCATGGAGTTCGGGCAATTGTAGAGTGGTAAGAGGATTTTTTTTGAAATTGGACAAATTAGCATCCGATGGACCAATTGGTGGAATTGTTATCAGTCATCCATGTACGAATCATGTTCTTTATGTCTTGATTTGAACGTTTTATGCTGCCTTGGCTTTGCGGGTATCTGGGTCTTCCGTTGACTATGTTGCAGGCAGGCCACAAACTAACTATTTCTTTATCTGATGCCTTGAACTCCCGTCCATTGTCGCTTTGGAGGATGTGAGGACAGCCAACTTCTAAAAAAAAATTGAGTATTTCAGTCGTGGCTTCTGTGGCCTGCTTACTTTAGAGGCCGGAGAAAGCAAAACTTGGTCAAATGGTCTTGATATTGCAGTAGCCACTTATACTCTTTATCAGGAGAGGATTGAAAATCCACCAGATCCATTTGGCCGCGTCTGTTGAAATCATCTGATATCAAAGGCTCAACAAGTCAACAACAATGCTCTTTTTGGGATTTTTTTTGAATAACAAGTTTTGCACAGATTTAGGAATATGGTGATGGCAAATATGGGCACCACATATTTGTTTTTTAGAGCATGCATTAACTTGTCTCTACGTCCGTGCCCAGTGGAAATATGAGCTCCCATTAATTTATTATAGTATTGCTCTGATGAGATGCTCATGATCAACATTCTTTCATCTCCTATATTCATGACATCGTACTTCTTGGCGTGATAATAGTGTTTGTTTGATGGCCGCCGGCCTTGAGCTTTTATACAAACATATTCATCCAATACTGTTATTACATTTTTTATTCTTAAGTTTGTCCATTCAAACTTCTTACTGTTGTCATTGTGGGCACTGTAATAGTTTTTTCTCAAACATGCAATGAAATATTGTCTTTACGTTCCTTAAAATGGGCTGGGAAGTATCGCTTTTTGGGCGCAACAACTCGAGAGGACTGTAAAGGGATTTCATATTATTTTTTAGGCCTAGGCCTACAAAGTAACTTTTTTTTTATAAAATACCTATTGTCCTTTAGAGCATTTTTTTTTATTTCATTGTATGTTTGAGAAAAGCACTATACATGCCTCGGCGTGAAAACGGATTCCCGGCCTCGTATCCCTATCCGGCCTTGCTCGCACGCTCGCTCGGCCGGAAATCCTCATTTTCCCGGCCTCTGATGTAATGTACTATTTAACTGTAAGAAAATTCAATGGGATCTACAATAACCGGTGTTTCAGAGTTGTGCTGAAGATTCGACATTGCAATGAAAGTTTTTATCACTTATAAGGATCATACAGGATACAGCCATGCACTTTTAAAACTTCGATCGTCGACCACTTATTTTCACTAATTCACTACACTGATTGGTTAGTTGTCTGTAAAAGTCTAACAGATACATAGATGTGACTATGTATCTGTTAGACCTGTAGTCTAGTAGTCACCAAAACAACACAGAATTTTCGTTTAAGGGTAGCAATGAATTGAATATGGCGGCGCGCGGTATAGGACGTTTAAACCAATCAGCGCTCGAAGTGCGTTCCTTCGCACGACAGTTCACAATTTGACGGTTTCGCTTCGATATATTATAATCTATCGAAGCGAAAATCTATTGATACCTTCGTCAAATGTAATCGAACAAATAAGAAAAACCTTACATTTCACTGAAAATGTTATGTATGATAGAAGTACTCTTATGAATCAAATTCTTTTTTCCTGTCTTGAAAGTTTCTCTTATAGTCGGATTTTATGGTTAATACAATAGATAGGGTACATACATAGTAATATTTTTAATTCGGGGTATTACAATCCTGTTTTTGATCAGTGAAAAACATCAAACTAAAAATTTCCGAGTTGGAAATTCATAATGTATTACTTAAAGGATTAGACACAATCAAATGTAAGCAATAACAGAGCTTATAATGAAATAACTATAGAAAACAACTCCTTTTCATTCAACCGGAGTGTACAAAATGACCCATCAAGATCATTCTCGTGTTCTAATTATCACCATAAATTTTCACAAAATAATTAACAGTCCCTTCTTCCTTTGTAAAGCACTTCGCCCTTGGCCAGAAATTCTTATCCCAATGTTGCCAGGATTATGAGAATTATGGAACATATATGATAAATTTGGATTTTTTAATGCGTAAACTTTAGTGGCTTATCGTTCACGAATGAAACTCAACTGGCTTTAGTAGTAATTATTTTTAACATCGGCATTGGACTGACCTCCAACGTTTCAGGGACGGCGTTGTCCCCGTGGTCTCGGAGAAGATTGGCTTGAATTGACTGGCTTGAAATGACAATAACACCTTCTGACGGCCGCGCGAGTTTTTCGAACTACCCGCACTTGATTTTGATTATCAACTTGAATTGTTTGCGCACTAGGGATGTTACTCTGTCGACACACAACACTGACGATATTCGATTTAACGACTGTCGATATTATTTTCCGCTTACACTTATTAATGACAAGATTCCATGTGGATGAATGAGATCCTAAAACCTTCGTCCCGATTGAAATTGCGATGTTTTTAGATTTCAATGGTCACGGGGACAACGCCGTCCCTGTTGGACGTTAGAGGTCAGTTTAATATGTATCATACGCGATTAAGTCCCGATTTTAAAAATAATTATGTGTCATCATGAAAGTTTAAATCAGTAGCTCTGTAGTACTGATATGGAGGGTAAGGGTCTCCCCAAACATATCGACATGGAATCGGCTCTTGTCGACCAAAAATCGCTCGTTAGGATGAACATGATTATGGATGTGTTTAGCGACGACGACGCGAATACGTCTTCATACTAACTAACAAGCGATTTCTGGTCGACTATAGCCGATTCCGCGTCGATAGCTCGTAACTCATAGAGAGTGTACAAGTTTCTAATGGGTTGGCAACGCGCATGTGACACTCCTTGAGTTGCAGGCGTAGGTTACGGTGACCGCTTTCCATCAAGCGGACCGAATACTTGTTTGCCACCGACGTCATCATCATTCTCCTGGCACATTCCCTATTTGGGGTCGGCCCTCCTGATACATGATCGCCATTTTGCGCGATCTTTAGTCATTGCTGGCGTGAGGCCCAGCTTCGTCATATCCTTGGAGATGGTTCTAGTCCAGTCGGTTGGCGGGCGACCTCTGCCTCTCGTGCCCTCTTCTATATCCATCACTCGTTTCGTTAGGTGGTTCTCGTCTCGGTGCATTACATGACCATACCAGCGTAATCGGCCTTCCTGCATTTTATGATGTATATCTGCGACTTTAAAAGTTCCTCGGATATACTCATTCAGAACTCTGTCTGATCGAGTAACACCTCCAGACCAGCGCAGCATCTTCATTTCCAAGGCGTGAATTTTCTGTTCGTCTGACTTATTCATTCCCCAACATTCGGATCCAATATCCATAGAGTAATGCCGGTCTCACAGCTGTTTTGCAGACGGTTCCCTTAGTTTTAATTGGCATTTTCGCATCACAGAACACTCCAGTAAGCGACCTCCACTTAAGCCATCCCGTTTTTATTCTGTTTTCAATATCGCTTACAGTATCGGCTTTAGTGTTAACAACGGATCCTAGGTACTTGAATTCTTTAACCTTGTTCAAAGGGTTTCCATATATTTTAAGTAGTGGTGGTGTTATTTAGTCTTTTGCCGATTTACTCTAAATCCCTTGCCCTCCAATGCCGCCCGCCAAGCTTCGAGGTTATTTTGAAGTTCCGGCAGTGATTCCTCTACTAGGACTACATCATCCGCGTATAGCAGTAACAAGGGGCCGGTTTCTGTAGGTCTTTGGTGATGTATTCCATGACGATATTGAAGAGAAGGGGGCTCAGAGTAGATCCTTGGTGAACGCCGACTTTCACTTCGAAGGTGTCACTCATGCCAGCAGGCGAAACAACTCTGGTGATAACATTGTTGTACATGTCTTGTACGATACTTATGTACTGCTCCGGAACGTGTTGGGCCCTGAGTGCTTGCCATATGAGTTGACGCGGTATTCGGTCAAAAGCATTTTCAAGATCTATGAAGACCAATTGCAGGTCCCTTCTAAGAGCTTTGTATTTGTCCATTAGTATCCGTGAGGTGTTTATCGCATCCGTAGTGCCTACTCCCGCAGTAAAGCCGCACTGGTTTGATGAGGTTGTGTGCCACCGACGTAGTATAAAAAAAAACTCTCTAATTTCATATGATAATTTAGAGCCGTTCATCTAGCAACCCTATCTTATCCTCACTTTATTCCGATGCTATTTAGGGAAAATCATTACAGATAGGGTTCAACAATGTGGAAAATTTTTGACACTTTTCCCCGGGAAACTAGATTAATGGGCGATGTAAAGTTTCCAGTTTATTACGGAGTGAAAATTAATCTTTGCTGTTTTCGGGAAACTGCGAATTAGAGGGTTTAATAAATGGAGTCGAGGAAACGATGACAGTCCATTTTACGACAATAAATAGGTAATATTTTGACTTTGGCCTTTTGCGTCCTGTATTGTAAGTAAACACTTTATTGTACCTACCACCAAAACAAAATGAAACAAACTTTAGATATAAAAGAAAGAAGAAAACAGTAGTACAAAGGCGAACTTATCCCTAAGAGGGATCTCTTCCAATTTACCTATATTATACCTAAGAAGTAATTATATTGCCTATCTGAATATAATATAAGAGCCCGTTTACAAGGTACTCGCACACGAGTTTCAGTCCAATGCAGTATTTGATTGATGTGCTGAAACACAATGTAACTGAATTCACCGCCGCGTCTGTCTGTATGGCCCTTTGTTTGTTCGCGATAAACAAAAAACTGCTTGAAATAATGTTCACGTAGGTATTTGTAAAGGTATCGGGACGCGTCAATGAAACTACGTGCTCAGATCAAGACTGACTCTTTATTCATGTTCTTACCCACATGCATATTAGATATTATAACCACCTACCCACAACCCCCTTTTCTACATTTAGATGTTTCAATTCCTATATTAGATCTCAAGTTACACATTTATTAATTTAATTCATTTAAACATATGGAATAACATAAATTACATATAAACCTACTTACTTTCCTTTTTCATAAAAAAAAAAAAAAAAAAAAAAAAAAGTAGGTAATCATAAATTCACTCAGTTGTACAATGCAAAATCAGTGAAGGTATTAAAGAGAAAATAAAATAATATACACCGTGTTTTTTTTTTGTTTTCCGTTAAATTCGACACGTAGCTAAGTTCATTATCAGGAACCATCTGTATATCACTTTTAGTTAACTTCGCAAAAAAAAAAGTTTTCATCATTTTCATACATAATTAATAAATTTATTAGTGTGAGAGACCCTTAAGAATAACATTCAAAAGTTAGTGTCAAGTGATTGACGGCAAATGTCAAAACAAATAACATTAGGAATTGCTAAAGGTTGTCACACACGTGTTCAGCAATTAATTATCTTTATTTATTTTTTAATTACTCGATAACGAGTTGAGACGCTAGCTTCTTAGAGAAATTAATTGTATGTGATCTTAAGAACCTTCCTTTAAAGTTAACGGAATTCAATAAAAACAGGTTGTAGGTATTAAAGACATCGTGATACCTGGTTTATTAATAGCCTAGAATAAAAATACAAATCGGCTCAACATTAATATACTTTTTTTTTTTAAATATATATAATTCGTAGCCTCGAGATTAGGTAAATAATTTCTAAATGATTACACAATATCGGCAAATACTATAAAAAACTCATATAGTAGCAAAACATTTTTCTTATTGTATACATAAAAAAAAAATTTACTGTAGCTCCATAAGTACATATATATATTTTTACTGAACATTTTTTTTTTATATACCTATTCTGTTAATCTTTAAAACAGACAAAGGCGAATAAAATATCATGCAATATAAGAGCTTTAAAGTATCTTCAGTTCATGAGGTAATGAACCATTTTTATACAGTATATTACACAATTGGTTACTAATCTATTATTGAATTATTACACTTTAACTTTAACGACTTAGCGACTATTAAGTAGGTACATACCTACTTATTATATTTTGTATTAACTACTTAACCCATTATGTTATGTACCTACTCGTACTTAGCACAGGTGTTCTTTACCTACATAACCTTTTAAAAACAAAATTAATCTCCAATGGAAATTGAACCTTACTGCTAGTTGTTTAGGTATTTTTTTTTTTTTTTTTTAATAATGTACTTATACAAATCCATCTTCGAAACCGCGCATATTCAACCCGGCTGCTAATTAAAACCAATCAGGAGGAATCACCACCCTGCCAGAACGAGTGACATAATTATTGTTACTGTTTGGAGCATTATCGGACACTGGAGCCGTGTTGATGACAGCACGCTGCGCGTGCGACTGAGGCTGCCGGGCGGGCGCATGCGCCCTCGCGTTATCGTTATCACTTGTTACGGTGATATCGTCATAAGGCCGGGGACACACAGGTAACTCCGGCCTAAATTCCGAGTCTACTATAAGATGACGCCTGTTTCTCACTAAAGTACCACCCTGCATCAATTGAATTAAATATGATCTGATACCTTTAATTTGTAAAATTGTGCCACTAACCCACTTCTTATCTACTCTAACTTTAACCTTTTGGCCTGGCAATAATTGTTTTAAATCATGTGCCGTCTTGTCATACTGTAGCTTTTGTTTAATCTGTCTCTTTTCTAACTCTGCCGTAACATTCACTTGGATTTTAGGATGAAGAAGTTTTGGAGCATACGGGACGATACCACGAAACTTTCTATTGTTCAATAACTCTGATGGAGATGCTAACTGATTAGTGATGGGAGTGGTTAAATATTCTAACAGTGCTTGCCTGAAATCAGTTTTTTCAACACTAGTTTTCTTTAATATATTTTTTACGGTCTGCACATTCCGTTCAACCTGCCCGTTTCATTGCGAATAGCAAGGAGACGACGTTATATGTTCAAAACACCACTGCTGAGAGAACTGTTTGAATTGGCTGGAAGAAAATTCAGGGCCATTGTCTGATATTACAATGTTAGGTATGCCCTGATGACTAAAAACAATCTTTAACTGCTCAATAATATGGCTAGAAAGTAAACAATTTAGTTCTATCACTTCCAAGAACTTGCTAAAATAATCTACTACTAATAAATATTTTTTCTCCTTATAGTGAAATACATCTACCCCAATTTTCGACCAAGCCCTGTCCGGTATCTCATGTGGTATCAATGATTCTTTCCCATTCTGGTTTTTAAAGGTTAGACATGCTTGACAGTTTTTAATTAAGTCCTCTAGCTGGCTATTTATATTTGGCCAAAATACAGATTCACGCACCTTTAACTTGCATTTCTCTAATCCTAAGTGCCCAATGTGCACCCGCCTTAACATTTCCTTACGCATAGAAGCTGGAATAATAATTCGATCGCCCTTCCATGCCATACCATGCGCGACCGTCAATTCATCACGATAACCCCAGTAGGGTTTCACTTGGTCATCGACATCCTGCTTACACTCCGGCCAGCCTTCTTTAATATACCTTATTACCATTTGGAGTTCACTGTCATCCTGAGTCAACTTTTGTATATGTACAAAGTGCGAGTCAACAAGCGGGTTGCTAAGCAGAACGGCACACACCTGTGCGCGCGCGTCCAGCTGATCGCGCGGAATTTCATTCGGAGCGCTCGCCGGATCCACCGCACGAGAGAGAGTATCGGCCATATACATATACTTACCTGGTTTGTATACAAGTTTGAAGTTGTATGGTTGCAAACGCAGGAGCATCCTTTGTAACCTCGCAGGAGCAGAGACTATCGGCTTACATATAATACTTATCAGTGGCTTATGGTCAGTTTCCACTGTGACATCACCTCGACCATAGATATAACTATAGAACTTTTCGCAGGCGTATACGCATGCAAGGAGTTCTTTTTCTATCTGCGCATATGCTTGTTCAGCTTTTGTTAAGGACCTCGATGCATAGCATACAGGCAAATTGTCCTGTAGTAAACAAGCCCCTAGTCCATTCTTACAAGCGTCAACAGAAATAACCACGGGTTTTTTTAAACTGTAATACTGTAATACAGGTACACTTGTCAAACACTGTTTCAAATCGTTAAAAGCTTTCTCATGCGACTCCAACCAATGCCATTCTATGTCCTTTTTAAGTAATTGCCTGAGTGCATGATTTTTGTCGGAGAGATTCGGTACAAAGCTACCTACATAATTTATCATACCTAGAAATCGTTCTAGATCCTTAGTGTTTTTTGGACGAGGCATATTTCTTATTGCGGACGTATACGAGTCGTCCGAATAAATGCCATTTTGAGTAATCTTATGTCCTAAATATTTTATTTCGGACAGACCAAACCTACACTTGTCTTTATTTAGTTTTAAATTAATCTCACGACATCGGTCCAAAACGCGTAACAACCTAGCATCGTGCTCCTCTTTTGTACCACCGTAAATTAGAAGGTCATCAATGAATAAACAAACACCTTCCAAATCATCAAATTGTTCGTACATTTTTTTGTGGAATACTTCAGACGCTGAAGAAATTCCAAAGGGCAAACGCAAAAACTTATACCTCCCAAAACTTGTATTAAAAGTAACTAAATCAGTACTATCTTCGTGAAGACGAAGCTGCCAGAATCCTTGCTTGGCATCCAGGGTGCTAAAAAATTTAGAACCTCCGAGATTGACAGACATTTCATCCAAGGTCGGTAATTTAAAGTGCTCACGCCTAATAGCCTGATTTAAGTCCCTCGGATCCAAGCATAGCCTTATGTCACCGTTAGCCTTCCTTACAACGGTCATGCTGTTGACCCAATCCGTGGGCCCCTCTACCTTGGCAATAATCCCATCACTAACCATTTCATCTAACTTTTTTTTAACACTATCTTTCAAGGCTACCGGCAACTTTCGTGGAGCGTGTACCACTGGCGTAACATTTCTGTTCAGCTCGATCTTATACACCCCCGGCATGCACCCAACTCCTTCAAACACATCCGAATACTCCCTATACACATGTCGCTCTAAATTACTACCGGTATTCATTTCGACGTGTAAAACTCGCTTGACAACATTTAGTTCAACACACGAATCCCTACCTAATATAGGATCTGAGGCCGTGTCGACCACAATAAAGTCTAGAATATACATCCGTTGCCTGTATTTCGTTTTCAAACTACATTTGCCTACTACATTGAGGGGATGATCTGAGTACCCACTCAATGTATCACCCGTCGCGCTTAAATCGTTCTTATTCAAACTAATTTGACTCAAACAGCTAAGCGGTATTATATTTACATCGGCTCCAGTGTCCAATTTAAATTTAATATTTCCCTTTTCGAACAACAAATCAATCCACCAAACACTCGAACTAGTACAGCAGTTTCCTACCTGATCATTGTTTTCCTCAGCTCGCACCTCGTAAACATTGCACATCCGCGAAAAATGGTCATAATTACTACACTTCAGACACCTTCTGCCAATAGCAGGACATTTTGAACTGCCATGAGGCAAACCACATCGCGCACACGAAACATTAGCATTAGCACTATTTACACCCCGCACTTGCCGATTAAACAGGTGATCCCGCCGGGCAGGACTGGGGCGCGCGGGCGCGGGGAGGCGGGCGGGGGCCTGATAACGGCCGCCCCGGCCCCGGCCGCGCGCCGCTCCTCGATGCGCCGGCGCTCCTCGGTGACTTACCCCCCAAACTTGATTGTTTCGACTACCTTCACTTGTCCAATTGTACTCATCGCTATGCCTCGGATTATTTTCCACCATATATGCCTTATGTTCCACAGCCTCTTGCTTTATAGCCCCCGCTTGCACCTTGGACATCTGGGCCAAGTTACAAATATCCAAAGATTTACTTAGCGTAAGATCTGGCTCACGTAACAGCCGCTCCCGTAATGCGTCCTCTTTTATACCACAAATCAGTCTATCCTTTATTAAATCCTGCATTAGCTTGTCGAATTCACAGGTGGCAGCCAGCTTCCTGAGCTCAAAAGCGTATTGCTCGATCGACTCACCATCATGCTGACAACGAGTAAAAAATCTGTGCCGTTCTATAGTTAAATTTTTCTTAGGCAAAAAAAACTTATCAAACCGCTCAATCAAACTCTTTAACGTCGTGCATTCCGATTCGAACTGTTGGTACACTTCCCGAGCTCGCTCCCCGATGACATGGAGCAAAATACTAATTTGCACCTTTTCCTCTTTCTTCGATAACTCACACGCGTCGAAGTAAATACTAAAAGCTTTTTTCCACTTAGTCCATTCCACAGACAAATTGCCAGAAGTCACATTTTCCAAATTATTATCGAAAATAAACGGCGACGGCGGCGGCAAGATAGACTCCATCGCGAACGGTCGCGAATATACTAAAAAAAAATACTTTAACGGTTCTTTTATCTCGGCTGCGCCATGTAAAGGTATCGGGACGCGTCAATGAAACTACGTGCTCAGATCAAGACTGACTCTTTATTCATGTTCTTACCCACATGCATATTAGATATTATAACCACCTACCCACAGTATTGATAGAGTAATTTTTGAAAGTCTTATACATATTTATGCTCAGAAATATTTGCTAAAGTTTATTAAATTGGCTGAAATATGGTGATACCAAGGTCCTTACAGATGTAGTGCAAAAAGATTTTCCTTCGCATTTTTACGGAAACTTTCGTACATATTTGACGTGCTAGTTCAGATAATGTCAGTGCAGTGCGTCTTGAAAAAACAAAAATATTTATTTCGATAATAAATGTTTACATTTTAGTCCTTTTAAGTATAATATACCTGTATCAGGAGGCTCCGCTCCTCCGTAGCAATAAGTTGTAGATTTAACAAATTTAGGAAAATAATAAAGAATAGAATAAAGAGAAGTCTTGTACTGAGACTGACTGAAATAGCATGGCAAATACGAACATTTCCGTAATAATTTTTAAGAAAAAAAAACCGCCGCCTTTGGGGTTCTGGTGAAAGCTACACTTGCGAATGTTGGATTACGTATTTCGGTTCTGACCATCACTAACAGTTCCACTGCACCAAATGTCACTATTCTGGACGTAAGTGCATGCTGTTCTTATAAAAATACCAAAGTCACTCTATAAGCGTGCCGTTCAGATTTGAGGAGTTCGGTTCTGACCATCATCAGCACTTCCGCTGCACCAAATGTCACTGTTCTGGACGTAAGTGCTTGCTGTTCTTATAAAAATACCAAAGTCACTATAAGCGTGCCGTTCAGATTTGAGGAGTTCCGTTCTGACCATCATCAGGAGTTCCACTGCACCAAATTTCACTGTTCTGGACGTAAGGGCATGCTGTTCTTATAAAAATACCAAAGTCACTATAAGCGTGCCTTTCAGATTTGAGGAGTTCCGTTCTGACCATCATCAGCACTTCCACTGCACCAAATGTCACTGTTCCGTACGTAAGTTCATGCTGTTCCTTTAAAAACACAAAAATCACCATATGTATGCCTTTCAGATTTGAGGAGTTCCCTCGATTTCTCCAGGATCCCATCATCAGAACTGGGTTCTGAGAAAAATGGGACCAATCTGTATGCATATACATTCAATCAAAAAAAAAAATTCAAAATCGGTCCAGTAACGACAGAGATATCGAGGTCCAAACATTAAAAAAAAAACATACAGACGAATTGAGAACCCACAGACCAACCCCTATAGACATCTATTACAAGACGACTCGCGGTGGCCAGCCTTCCTAGTATTTGCACTGATATAAGCGCGGGCGCTCGCCGTGCCCGATCAGTATCGACCAAGTAACAGACCCGAAAGCAGCGCGTGTTTTTCGCACAAAAAAAATGGAAAAGGGTATTTTGATGCCTTAAAGATGTCCACCTGTAGTGTGAAATGGTGTGGAAAGGTAACAAGAAGCTCAAATTTAAAAACAGACGGCATTACATTCCACAAATAAGTCATATTTATAATTTATTCAGAGCCGGCATAGGTCAACTTACATTGGCCACTTACGCGTCAGTAGAGGGACAGTCATACTTCTGTCCCTTTTCATCTGGCGCGACTGCCCGCCGTCCTTGAAACGGCCAATCACAGCGCGCTTAACACATTCCCCGCCCGCTCCTCGCACCCCAAACACTGGTGACTCGTATCGCGAACCAAATATACAAGACTGCCACTCTATAGGAGGTTCTCTGTGTGAGAACCCCTACCCTTGAGATTTGGAAGGCGGTTAAAAATAGGAAAGAAAAGCTTTTCGCACTACATCTGTAAGTAACCCAGGCCCCGTAGCCGAATGGCATTTCTCCGACGCCAAACGAAAGCGATACGCCGCTGGCTCTGTCGCGCCAATACGCAAGCGCGATAGAGATAGATATCTACTAGCGCTTCGTTTCGTGAGCGTTTCGTGAGCGTTTGTGCCATTCGGCTCGCCACCCTGAGTTGTAAGCGAGTAGCCAATATGCTACACCGTTAGGGTCCTCCCACATCTAGCGTCTCGCGAGCGTAGCGTCGGGCCAACTGTCGACGCGGCGACTTTTTCCATACAGCTGGCCCGACGCTACGCTCGCGAGACGCGCTAGATGTGGGGGGACCCTTTGATGATATCACAGCACTGACCCAGGTTTAAGATAACCCCACTATGTAATCCAACTAGGAAGGAAGGGATTGTGATAAGAGATAACGTTGGAGATTAAACTTTACTTAAGGTGAAACCCACTGAGACGATGTGATAAGGCACCTGTTAGTGTATCGGTGACATCGGTATATCGGCACACCTCGGACAATGGCGATCAAATATATGAAAGAGGCTCGTTCCTACACACACAGTCTAAGCTCGTGTAGGGGAACGCGCACCATGCTTGTACACTGAGAGAAAATACAACCAGTTTTCATGTTCGTTCAACAAGTTTTTTGGTTAAAATAGCGCCTACGTGCTCTTTGGTTCAAACAACAAGGTACTTGTCATTTGAATCGGCAATATATTTGAATCAACAAGTCGATTTTATAAAAACGACCTGACACATATTGTTTTAAACATACGTTTGGCTGATTCAAACGGATAAACCGCAACAAGTCGAACTTGTTAAATTCACAATGCAAATTTCTCTCAGTGTATGAGTGAGATATGACAGGTCGACTGGTCGCGTTTTTGACAGGCGGTAGCTTTCAGCGGGGAGCAGAAGTGGCCATACTGTACATACGATTGTATTCTGTACACTATGGTTTCGGCGTCTATTCTAAACACTATTGTCTTTAAGGCTATCCTTATATTCGCTATTCTAGAGGTATAATAATTAATAACCAAGCAAGACAGTTACATAATAATAAGTTAAACTGATTGTAACGATAGGTACCTACCTGCAAGCTGTCAGAGATCGCTTTTTAGCGATAAGACAGCTGTTTACGTTTGTCTGTGTTGCTTTTTTCTTGTATTATTATTTATTTTTTGCAAGCAAGTAGATATGGTAAGTCCAAGGGGAAAGGGGGGTTGAGTCACATAGGCAAATAATTTATGATACTACTCCAATTAAGTATTATAGTGTCAATACGCTTAAATTAAAATCTTTTTGAAAAACTTATCTGGGTTCACATTTTTGATAAACACCATTTAATTGACTTACCTGTAGAAAAATAATATAAAATTAAAAATGAAGTATACATGTAGAATTTTCAAATGGAATTATATTTCATCCTATTCCGCCTTAACACTTCTAATCTTAACCCATTGTTTGCCTAATGTCCCTTGTCACTCTGTTTACAAAGTCAAAACAGCGCAACATTACAAGTTTAACCCCTTACCGCTTACGAAGCCTTTTAAGGCGGGTGTGATATTCAAATCTATTGGCACTTGTATATAGTTCATAGTTGAAATCCTACGAATTATGATGACTCACTATAGTTTAACATTTTTTTTTATTCATGTGACTTTTTAAGAGTACTTCAGCCTTTTTAAGTGGAGCTGTGGCAGGTAACCTTACCTACCTCTTGGGGGTACAGACTTGACAACCTACGTATTTACTGCGTGTCAGATCGTTTGTTTTGTTTTTAGTTTTGGAAAGAAAGGGTTGATACAGACGAATTGCTACCCTATTTGTATGGAAAACTTTGCAGTCCCGCGCGGATCCAGCTTCGTGCCCAGGGGAGGGTCACGTGGTAAAGGCCCAGGCCCGGTGGGGGGGGGGGGGGGTCACGTGGTCTATTTATATGGCCAACCTAGGCTCCAGGATCCGCGCATGAGTCCCCGTTAGGTGTGGAGTTGCAGTCGGTTTGTACCAGTCCTTAAACCATTCAGCGAGTGGTTCAAATCTTGAGCTTAGCGACAGTTTTTATAATTAACATCAACAAGAATAGAATAATAACTGTAAAACGTCACATTATTTATGATTCAAAATTATTATTCATAGGTAAATGCTACCAACCAGCTTAAGTCATCGAGATAAAATATGTATTGTAGCACAGCCTTAACTCCCTACCCAGACGTGTAGACATACCCTCATACACACGTCTGTGAACGCCTCATATACATTCATACACTCACCATTCATCAAGTTCACCAGTTAGTATTCATTCACCTTTCATTCCGTCACTCCGTGAAAGATATTTGACATACATATACAGCAGCGGCAACAGTGACAGATATTTTTTTTACCACACCAACTGGTAAAGGCTCTTTTGATTCTTCGAAAACGGATAGCAAAATTGCGTTTTATCCACAAGAGAGCAAAGTAATTTCATACTATAACCGCGGAGTGAATCAGCCAATCATTCTAATCATTCACACACTCGCGTGCGCCATATTATTCAGTCCGAATCCGTTTGCCTTTGAATAAAGATGTAAGGTCGCGACCTTACAACTATATGTAAGTGTCCTTTCCCTGTTCATAGTTGTTTTTGCGTAAATCGCGGGACCCCTTTGACCATCCCCGGTTATAGTATGAAATTACTTTGCTCTCTTGTGGATAAAACGCAATTTTGCTATCCGTTTTCGAAGAATCAAAAGAGCCTTTACCAGTTGGTGTGGTAAAAAAATATATCTGTCACTGTTGCCGCTGCTGTATATGTATGTCAAATATCTTTCACGGAGTGACGGAATTAAAGACATTTATCCGAAACATTTACAGATGTAGCTGCAACTGTGTTTTCCCCTTGTTTCCAAGCTTCTCCGTTTCATTATTTCCTTTTTTATTTTCCGTCGAAACTGTGAAACCTGCAAGTGATCTCAACAAATCACTCGGACAGGCTCTAAATAATTACGAAGTGTAATAAAGTAATTAATTAGCTAAAACGCGCTTAGCACAAATCCTCTAATTAATCTTATTTGCTGGCCTTGGCCTTTAATCTATTACAATTAGAGATGGGCATCTTGTTCGGCAACTATTCGGTATTCGGGCTCTTTTTCCAAATATTAGGTACAGATTATTTCCTAATATGAATAAATAGTTGTTATGGTACTACACTAACTAAAATATAAAAAACCGGCCAAGAGCGTGTCGGGCCACGCTCAGTGTAGGGTTCCGTAGTTTTCCGTATTTTTCTCAAAAACTACTGAACCTATCAAGTTCAAAACAATTTTCCTAGAAAGTCTTTATAAAGTTCTACTTTTGTGATTTTTTTCATATTTTTAAAAACATATGGTTCAAAAGTTAGAGGGGGGGGGACGCACTTTTTTTTCCTTTAGGAGCGATTATTTCCGAAAATATTAATATTATCAAAAAACGATCTTAGTAAACCTTATTCATTTTTTAATACATATCCAACAATATATCACACGTTGTGATTGGAATGAAAAAAAATATCAGCCCCCACTTTACATGTAGGGAGGGTACCCTAATAAAACATTTTTTTCCATTTTTTATTTTTGCACTTTGTTAGCGTGATTGATATACATATTGGTACCAAATTTCAGCTTTCTAGTACTTACGGTTACTGAGTTTATCCGCGGACGGACGGACGGACGGACGGACAGACAGACATGGCGAAACTATAAGGGTTCCTGGTTGACTACGGAACCCTGAAAAGTACAATATCTTAGAAAGATAATTATGAAATATGAAGATTGTTTTATTCTAAATCATTTGCATTTGGTGATTTTGATTAAGTAATTTTATTTTTATTATGATGTGGACGACGATTCTATTGAGTCTCAGTCACTAGTTTCGAGCAACAAAATTTAATCTTGCGTATGTGCTGGTCAAAAACTTGTTATTCATAAATATTTATCGGTCACAATGAGGAGGCATACTCAAAGGGTTATGACAGATGGCGCTACCTTATTATTCCAATACACAGGTAAAAAATTTCATACGTGAGAGCGAGAAGATGATATTTTTTCTCTCTCACACATATAAACAGTGACATGCCTAGGCACTTGCACACTTGCACAGGCGCCGCCTGGCGGGATAAAATGTCAGTGTGCCTCCTCAATCTCCTCATAGTAGTACAAGTACACGCAATATTGAGTCCACGTTCGCGCCATAAGTTCATTCAATAAATTCAATAAATCTTTAATAACTTAATCTTAACAGTAGTGCAGTAGTGCTTATCAGTGACTTATTATAAAATTAAAGACTTGGCTTAAAGGTCTCGTAACCAGGCCATAAAATCCTCAAAAAAAAAAAGCGGGGCGAGGCGATCCGGTAGCGGGCTGTCGGGTCGCCCTAGCAACCGACTGTTTATGACAAATGTCAATCACATTGAAGATAACTATCGCGCTAACCGATTTTGAACTAATACATTTTACTAAAACTAGATATAAAATAAAATCCTACAAATAAAACATTATATTGAAAATATAAGAGAGACAAAAAATGGATCGCATAAATATTGTAAGAATTCTCGCTCCCGCAGCAGTGATGGCAGATGAAGAGGCTAGAGTTTTTCGAAGACAATCATGGGCAGTCCATCCACTTTGGAGCACTCGTTCGGCAAAAGGAGAATACCTACGTGACAGTTAAAGAGCTTTGAACCTACAACGATAAATTTTATGATTATTTTCACATGACTCAAGTGTCGACAAGATCGTCTCCCTCGAATTTAGAGCAGAGCCCGACTGGGGAAGTACCTCCGACTTACAGAATACCGCACCCAAATAGCCCTACTCATAGTGTTATGTTCCTGCTGGTGAGTAAGGCTGCCAGAGCTCAATGAGGGTGCGGTGTGCTGGTAACGGAAGGACCTACGGAACTAATCTGTTCCGGCTATTGTCCTTTGAGCCGTTCGGCAACCCGAGCTCTCCTTAGAACTTGTAAACTCCTTTTTGCTGTGCGTTTTAACACAGCAAAAGGGAGTGTACAAGTTTTTAATGGGTTGCCAACATGTGACACTCCTTGAATTGCAGGCGTTCATAGGTTACAGTGACCGCTTTCCATCAGGCGGATCGTATACTTGTTTGCCACCGACATAGAATAAAAAAATCACGACAAAATAAAACACCGTTTGGTAAAACAAAGGAGATCATTTAAGAAACCGATATCAGCTGTATGGGTCTCTGCTTAAGGTAATTATTTAGGCTTTATTTGTCTACGAATAATAATTGTAAGCAATCATGAGTCGACGCATATTCGCTTATTAAAAGGAAAGTGGACGATCGGTTCTACCTACAACAAATATAGACCCCATATTTAAAATTGCAAACGGGACTTAATCGCGTATTTACTATGTTTTAAACACTATGTTTTAAACACTAACCTCCAACGTTTCAAGGACGGCATTGTCCCCGTGGTCTCGGAGCAGACTGGCTGAAGTTGACATCAACATCTTCTAGCTGTACGAGTTTTTCGAACTACCCGCACCTGGTCCTGACTACCCACTTGAACAGTTTGTGCACTAGGGATGTCACCTTGTCGACACACAATACTCACGATATTCGGATTTTCAACCCGCGATATTTGTTTCTTCTTGCATTTACTAATGACCGGGTTCCATGTGGATGAGATATTAAAACCTTCGTCTCGATTGAATTTTTTATACTTCTTAATTTCAATGGCTTCACGTATTTTTCTACTATAATACCCACGATCTGTAGAGAGAATTTTAGGGTTGTGAAGCTCAATCCAATGGTTAGGCCCTGACTGTAGCAAGTGTTCAGCAACGGCAGACTTCGCCAGGTGAACAAGGGTAGTCAGGACCAGGTGCGGGTAGTTCGAAAAACTCGTACAGCTAGAAGATGTTGATGTCAACTTCAGCCAGTCTGCTCCGAGACCACGGGGACAATGCCGTCCTTGAAACGTTGGAGGTTAGTGTTTAAAACATAGTGTTTAAAACATAGTAAATACGCGATTAAGTCCCGTTTGCAATTTTAAATATGTGTAAAAATCGTGAAAGTTTGAATAAATATAGACCCCATTTTATATATCATTCCAATCCCAATATAGATAATTCTAACGAAACAGGAATACGACGAATCAGGAATCTGACGTAAATGGAATACGACAACCCCGCACAGTGCTCAAAGTGGTTTTAAATTTCTTCTTCTGTAACGAACACTCAATGATGTAATCATACTCAATTATGCCACTGTATGGACTTTGGTCTGTAATAAATATATTTATTTTTATTTTTTTTAACTATGTGATTACGATGGCATATATAGCATCTGATTATAAAAACAAGTCGAGGAAAGAAAAAGATAAATTTATTTCGTAGAAAAATGTCTAAAATTAAAACTTCCAACTTAGAGCTTCCAATTCATGGTTCATGCGCTGTAATACTGCTGACAGTGTCACGGTCCTTTAGGTGAGCCTTTAAGAATCCTAAATAGCTGTCGTACCTGTAGAAAGCATCTTTGTTTTGTGGGCTTGACCGCTTTTAGTTTTCATTTTATTTAAATATTTTTTATATAATATTACGATAAAACAACATTCTGTGGGTCTAGTGAATAAGGGTATAATTCAAATTGACTCGGTGAAAAAGGGCACAAGTCCCACCTCGGACTTGTGACCTTTTTCACCGAGTCAATTTGAGTTATACCCTTTTTCACTAGACTAACAGAATTATATTTTTCAATAGACCTCGGTACATGTAAAACTTACTGAAAAATACTAATTAATATAATACTAATCTATTAAAATTAACATTACTATAAAACTAAATTCTATTCACAAAACTCGTTCCGGGCCCTCTCAGATGCAAAGGTGCCCATCACACTCGATGCGTTTCCACGCTGAATTGCGATAAACAGCCTTTGCATCAGAAAAGACCCGGAACGAGGATCATGGCCTCTCTCGCTGAGCCGCCGCCCCAATTCGACCAAAAAGGCTTTCCCCTCTGCACACCAACACCCCGACGTCTCCACTGCCAACGGGACAAATAGATAGCGCGACAGCAGCGCCGAATATTTGTCGCGCTTCCGTGATCCTGCTAGTTCGGCCGCTGCTCCAGCAGTCCGGACTGTCCGGCCGATGTGCGAGGCGGCAAACGTGCTGACACACGTAGCGTCCCAGAGTAGGTACTTACCCTTCTCCCACGGTACGAGTGTCAGCCCGTCTGGCCTTTTTCCATCGAACCGGCTGAGGCCTGGAGGTTCTAATCTAACATGCACGGCACATTTACCGACACAAGAGCTCTCCTAATAATATCATTGAGTCCTCTCCATACACCGACAACAACTCAACGCATGATGGCCATTACTCTCCACCGTACAGCCGCAGATGCATTTACGAGGTTCGCAAACATCGCAGCCCAGGCGAAGAGCGACAGCCACCCGCATTGAATCGTTGTCGAGAAGAGTACCTATGTGCGGAGAAGCCATGCACCAGCTTCAGGCCTTGCAATGCAACAGCCAAAAGTCTCGCCTTATGTTCACCTACAGCATTTTTTATATTGGTCCCTTATAGGGCTTATAGGGTCTTGAGACTCTTGAGTTAACATTTTGTAAATACTTACTGTAATAAATCCGCTGAACACATTGGTTTGATTGAGGGATGAAAGTGTCCCCTCTACTTACCTCTACAAAAGTATTTGTTTCCCGATTGAGGCGAAATCGTTTTAGTTTATTTGATTCCGAAAGCCGAGTAACCGCTTGACGAGTTGGCGTCCAATCGAGCTCCAAGAGAATCGATTACGAATTATTTATTGTGGTGTTGGCGAACCAGCAGCGTTTTCCTCCTGAGACATCCTATTCGACAAGAATGTTTAAATTCATACTTTTGAACGATTTTAAAGATTTCTTTTTTAGCATGTACTTGCGTAGCCCTGGGCAATTCACGTACACTTGCAATATGCCTCTAATTTCCAAAATCTGCCATGGAGTTGTGGCGTCTTGACGTTGAGTCAACATTTTGTAAATTCTGTAAAAAAAAACCGCAGAACACACTGATTGAATTGCGGGATGATTTACAAAAGTATTTATTCTCCGATTTGGGCGAAATCGTTTTAGTTTATTTGATTCCGAAAACCGAGTACCCGCTTGATGAGTTGGCGTCCAATCGAGTCTCAAGAGAATAGATTACGAATTCTGGTGTTGGCGAACCAGCAGCGTTTTCCTCCTGAGACATCCCGTTCGACAAGAATATTTAAATTCATACTTTTGAACGACTTTAAATATTTCTTCTTTAGCATGTATTTGCATAGCCCTGGGCAATTCACGTACACTTGCAATATAATTTCCAAAATCTGCCATGGAGTTGTGGGGTCTAGACGTTGAGTCAACATTTTGTAAATTCTGTAATAAAACCGCAGAACACACTGATTGAATTGCGGGATGATTTACAAAAGTATTTATTCCATAGGGTCGAGAAGTCGTTTTAGTTTATTTGATTCCTTCGGTATCGGTAGTTTCGTAGCTCGCGCAGGTACGGGCTCTTCCACTAGAGTCCGTTGTGAGCATCCGAGCTCTTCATTTCGTCTTTCCTTTCCACCGCCCTCTCCTGCTCCTCCTCTAGGGCCGTGACCCTGCCAGTAATACTGCTGGCAGTGTCACGGTCCTGTAGGTGAGCGTGTGGGAATCCTAAATAGCCGGCGTATCTGTAGACATCATCTTTTTGTGGAATAAACCTCTTATAGTTTTCATTTTATTAAAATATTTTTTATATCGGTCCTTTATAAGAACTTGACGTTGATTCAATAGTTTGTAAATACTGTAATAAATCCGCAGAACGCGCTGCTTCAATTGCGGTATGATTTACAAAAGTATTTGTTCCCCGATTTGGGCGAAATAGTTTCAGTTTATTTGATTCCTTCGGTATCTTCGTCCTGCTCTTACACTGGAGTACATTATGAGCATCCGGGCTCTTAATTTCGTCTTTCCACCGCCCCGCCCTCTCCTGATTGCTACGTCTTCTGCTGTTATGTTGCGCCTAGATTTCGCAGCCTTCAGGAACTCATCACGAGTCGCGCGGCGGATGAAGCGGATGGCTATTGGACGTATGTGATGATTAATTCCTGACTTGTTTATTCATTTGCTCCTGCAGCCTCGATACTGTTTCTTGAAGTTCACGCTCAGGAAACGCTCACGATAATATCTCTTTCGCAGCTATTTATCTCTATCGCTCTTGAATATTAGCGCGACAGAGCCAGACTACATTTCTGCTGCGTTTCGGTGGCGTTTCGCGTCGCAGAATTGCCATTCGGTTAATCAATCAATCAATATTTATTTGCAAAAATATAGTATTACAGTGAGTTCTTAAGTGTAAGTATACAAAAAGTGCGTACATTCTACATGAATAAGCATGCAAATTTTACTTATAAGCTACTTAATTAAGCTATTCTAATAGCGTATGCTTAAAAGTTATTTAACAGACCTAAAATTATAAGGATTTAAGTAACTGCTGCAAAATAATAAATTAATAATTAATACTCATTACATTAGACATTAAAAAAATTACAAATTATTTACACATTGCATATTCTCATTATTATTTAATACAATTCATGTCAAAATGTTCATGTATTCGTCAATCCTTTTTAAATTGAGGCATTAAATTGAGTCTGAGTTTCTTATTTTTACGCCCCCTGCACCGTTTTCCTCCTGAGCCACGACTGAAGGCAACCCCTTCAAGTGTAAAAAATGTTTAAATTCATACTTTTAAATGATTTAAAAGATTTCTTCCTTAGCATGCACTTGCATAACCCAGGGTAATCCACGTAAACCCTGCCGATAATCCTAATATAATCCTGCTGGCAGTGTCACGGTCCTGTAGGTGAGCCTTAAGGAATCCTAAGTAGCTGGCGTACCTGTAGACAGTAAATTTTTTGTGGGCTTGACCGCTTTTAGTTTTCATTGTATTTAAATATTTGGTTATATTGGACCTTTATAGGATCTTGACGTTGAGTCAACATTTTGTAAATACTGTAATAAAATTCGCAGAACACACTGGTTCAATTGCGGAATGATTTACTGAAGTATATTTTTCCTGATTTGGGCGAAATCGTTTTAGTTTACTACGTAACGCTCTTGCGTATTGGCGCGACAGAGCCAGACTACATTTCCCTGAGCAGCGTTTTCCTCCTGAGGGTCGACTGAAGACAACCCGTCCAAGTGCCAAAAATGTTTAAATTCAATACTTGAACGATTTTAAAAATTTCTTACTTTATAGGAGTCGTGAGCAGGAGTGAACAGGGTACTGGGGAGCGTCACGCTGAGCAACTTTCATAATGGGGCAACACTGAATTGTGATTATTTTTCTTAACTATGACTTAATTGATAAGTACTTAATTGATAGCTAATTATCAATTACGTTCTAATTATGACTTAATTGATGATTAACTATCAATTAAGTCATAGTTAAGAAAAAAAAAATATCACAATTTATTGTTGCCCCATTATGAAAGTTGCTCAGTGTGACCCTCCCCAGTACCTTGTTCACTCCTGCTCACGACTCATGAATCATCCTGTATACTTGCACAGCCCTGGGCAATTCACGTAAAGTACTTGCAATACCATTTCCAAAATATGTCATGGAGTCGTGGGGTCTTGACGTTGATTCAACATTTTGTGAATACTGTAATAAATCCGCAGAACATACTGGTTAAATTGCGGGATGATTTATAAAAGTATTTGTTCCCCGATTTGGGTGAAAACGTTTTATTTTATTTGATTCCTTCGGTAGTTTCATAGCTCGCGCAGGTACGGGCCTTCTTCCACTGGAGTACATTTGTCAGTATCCGGGCTCTTCGTTTCGTCTTTTCGCCGCCCTCTTCTGGTCCTCCTCTAGGGCCGTGACCCTTTTTTACGGACTGATAATGCAGTTGCGTACGCTGTGTCGGACTCATCGTCGCTTTCCCTTCTCCTGGTGAGAAGGGGAGGAACGGGAACGTGACCCTGCCAGTAATCCTGCTGGCAGTGTCACGGTCCTGTAGGTGAGCCTTAAGGAATCCTAAATTGCTGGCGTACTTACCTGTAGACAGTAACTTTTTGTGGGCTTGCCCGCTTTTAGTTTTCATTTTGTTCAAATATTTTTTAACTATATTGGTCCTAGAAAGGGTCTTGAAGTTGAGTCTTACTTTCATAGCTCGCGCTGGTACGGGTTCCGTATAATTGAAGCACCACGGGACGGGAGGCTTTCCATCTTACCCCTCAAGAAAAATTCTTTAATCTTCCCCCACCTTACCTTTTTGATTCCTTCGGTATCGGTATAGTTTCATAGCTCGCGCAGGTACGGGCCTTCTTCCACTTGAGTACATTTGTCAGTATCCGGGCTCTTCATTTCGTCTTTCCGCCGCCCTCTCCTGGTCCTCCTCTAGGGCCGTGACCCTGCTAGTAATACTGCTGGCAGTGTCACGGTCCTGTAGGTGAGCCTCTAGGAATCCTAAATAGCTGGCGTACCTGTAGGCAGTAACTTTTTTGTGGGCTTGACCGCTTTTAGTTTTCATTTTATTGAAATATTTTTTCAATGGTCCCTTATAGGGTCTTCACTTTGAGTTACCATTCAACATCGTTTCTCAATGAATTCCAATCCCAATATAGATCATTCTAACGAAACAGGAATACGACGAATCACGAACCTGGCGAAAATGGAATACGACAACCCCGCACTAGTTCGAAGTGGTTCATTTCTTGTCAGGTCGAACCTGGAGGGGGCCATCTGTACTGAATACCGAGCACCCGCTTGACGAGTTGGCGTCCACTCGAGCCTCAAGAGAATCGATTACAAATTCTGGTGTTGGCGAACCAGCAGCATTTTCGTCCTGAGACAACCCAACAAAAATGTTTAAATTCATACTTTTGAACGATTTTAAAGATTTCTTCCCTAGCATGTACTTGCATAGCCCACGGCAATTCACTTAAAATACTTGCAATTTCCAAAATCTGCCATGGAGTCGTGGCGTCTTGACGTGAATTCAACATTTGTTAAATTCTGTAATAAATCCGCAAAACACACTGGATTCCAAATCTGTGGCGATCTTTTGCCATATGACCGATTTATACTTTGGATCCATGTATTTGTGATTCGTCTTGTCATAAAGGACAGGGCATTGCTCGACGGCGCTGATGAGTTTTTCCTCAAATGACATTACAATTGTTGGTGCTTTTTATCAGCGAATACTTTACACCGCCAGTTTTATTTAGCCGGAATTAATGTAAAAAAAGCTGTGGCCGACAGAGATGAGATTTTTATCAGTTAGGCAGATTAGGTCGCCTCAATAATCTATGGTAAATAAATACTTCATTAGCACTTTTTTCCCTGGGTACGACTCATCTCCGATTTGGTGGTCAGCTGGTTTTTTGAATCTCATACATGTAGCTCATTTCGGAAATTGTAGTGTCTTAGGGAATTATTTATTGGTGTGTCCCGAAAATCCACTGTGACTGCATGTGGAGTAGTTTTAACGTCAGTAATTTAAAAGTACTAGGACGTGCCGATGGATTCCAAATTTGTGGCGATCTTTTGCCATATGACCGATTTATATTTAGGATCCGTATATTTGTGATTCGTCTTGTCATAAAGGACAGGGCATTGCTCGACGGCGCTGATTAGTTTTTCCTCAAATGACATTTCAATTGTTGGTGCTTTTTATCAGCGAATACTTTACACCGCCAGTTTTATTTAGCCAGAATTAATGTAAAAAAAGCTGTGGCCGACAGAGATGAGATTTTTATCAGTTATATACTCATTTATATACTCTCTTCCGGCCGATTTCGACCACAGCGACTATTTCAATTTCCATTTTGTTGGTGCGCTTGCATGTGACTCTCATAACCAAGTTTGTTTACATATACCCATGCACATGACGGACAGCAAAGCACATCATCATCAATAGCCGCGGGTGGATTTACTTAGCTCCTTCCGTCTGATGTCCAGATCCTTAAGTCGACGGGATTCAAAATCAATAATTTGTTTAGCGACAAAAGATTAATCTCTCGTTGAACGACATTTCAATAGTTGGTAGGTACTTTACCGCCATTTTTAATTAGCCGGAATAATTGTAACCAATGGTGTGGCCAGTGACATAAAAAAATATGCACCATTAGAGGTAATATATATAATATATAATATTTTTATACAAAAATGTTTAAAGGAAGCTAAATTTTAAGGTGTTAGGCCGTTTTCTTTTTCCACCTGACCACATATGTTTTTTGTACGCTGTTTTGTTGGTTCTGCCAATAGCGGTATTCGGGGAAAACTAATTGACCAGGGAATTCTACTGCTAAAAAAGATTGCATGTTATGAACGGTATCTAGCTTTTGCAGTTCAGTGACATTTAAACAATAACTTGACATTTACTACTTACCTATATACAATTATAGAAAGAGTTTTAAACCACCCTCCGTTTCTCCGTTAGATAAATCGAACAAAAAACACTTCAGAACGCCCGATATTATTTACAATCAATTTACAATATTTTTAAACTGTTTTGACATGAACGGAAACAAAATCAAGCTGTAGTAGGTAAAAATGAATGCAGAAAAATGCACAAGTTGTATAGACAACTACAACTGCCACCAACCATAACCATAGGGCAAATGAAGTACCTTCCGCACGTTCCTGGACAAAATGATTATGTAATGGGGTAATGATAATGCTCCTACAAATGTTTTAATCTTTTAATTCAGTAAATAAATCAATGATGATGCGTTAAAAATATATAAATCTTTAATTTGAATTTTAAATCTTGTAAATTTATTACATAATCCAGGTCTTAAACTGGTTAGTGATTCAAAAAGATTCCTGGAAACTTGTATGAATGAATGGTTCCAATTTTACTGGACTCTTTTTGTAATCTAAACTAGTAAAACATATTTTGTAATGAGATAATCTTATCCGTTGCCACCTATCGAGCAAATTTGGTACTGTGTTAATTTGGTAATGACATCTGTGTTCACTATGATTAAACTTGACTTTGCCATGTTGTTTTACACGGACAGTGTAAGGTCAGGTCACGCACACAAACATGCTATCATCTACAATTTTCCTAATTTTTTAAATGAGATATTTAATATTGTTAAAGAGTAACTGGTACTTTTGTCGAATTATGCGAAACATATGCATATGTAACTAACTACACGTCAAGATTTGAACTTCATACAATCTATACATGACGGGATATTCTGTATATAAAATTGTATGAAATTCACATCAGGAGAACCACCTTAACACAGAACATGTTGGTATACTTAAACACATGTTAAAGTTAAAAGCCTTAAAAGGTTGATTAAACCTTATCAAACGCTATGTGAACAGTTTTCATAAAATGTGACTCAAACAAAATGTATTCGGCCGAGAGAGCGTCGAATATTCGGTATTCGTTATTCGGCCAAAACTATTATTCGGGACATCACTAATTACGATTCCCGCTAATCTACGGACCTTCGTCTTAACTTTGTTCATGATAATTGTTAACTACATATGAACTGAGGGGAATAAACTTGGAAACTACGTAACATCTTTATTGTCAGTAGTTTTAATTTGACGTACATATACAATACATAGAACAATACAATACTTATTGTACTGGGATGCATTAAATAATTGAATGCGTTCTATATAATGGTCACATCTTTATGCTTGTTGGGAAGTATTATAAAATATGTAGTTAATGTCGTTTGTCGATTTAAAAATTGAAAATGCAACACCATTTACACCATTTTTGACACTGTTGTATACTTGTATCTGTTCGTTTCAGAAATTGATTTCATTCGCGATTATAACTAAAATTCAAAGAATATTAAGATGGGTTTGGATGTGATGGTGTTGGATGAATGCCGTGCCGGTGACAAAAGATGGTCGGCCGCATCATACTGTGAAGGTTCAAACCACGCTTCGTCTGGGCAACTACGGCTAGTTCATAGGGATTGGGTAGGCAACTCAGGGTTCTCCTTCAGTGGTCGCGATCTTCGCCCCTCCTTCCCTAGTCGGTGGAAGCAATTCGTAAAGACGAGTCTCGTTTTACACTGTCCTTATAACCACAAAATTAAAATTTTGAAAAAACCCCCGACCGCGACATAGTGGACCGATTTTCATGAAACATGGCTAAGAACACTCCCGACTAACTCAGCTTTCAAACAAAAAAAACTAAATCGAAATCGGTTCACCCGTTCGGGAGCTACGGTGCCACAGACAGACACACACACAGACAAACAGACAGACAGACAGACAGACACGTCAAACTTATAACACCCCGTCGTTTTTGCGTCGGGGGTTAAAAACGAAGACGTCGAAGACTTGTTCGACCAACCGGTCATTTAGCGCGCTATTTCGCTCAGTATTACTTAGCTAACGAGAGTTCGTCTTATCCGAATGACCCCACTAATTGGGCGGGTCATATTGTACGTAACAGCAAGGCACTGTTGTTATAGTGTCTGTCAGATGTCTTTGCCAGTGTAAGAATTTCGTGGCTTTTGTAAAAAGAGGTACCAGCTCAGGTTAAAAAGGAATATGTTTCATATATCACTTGCGCCTTTTTCATCTGATTCGCGTGAGATGTACGTATTTTCACTTGCAGTAGGTACAGTGGCGTTCAGCTACATCTTTTTTTAGGGTTCCGTAGTCAACTAGGAACCCTTATAGTTTCGCCATGTCTGTCTGTCCGTCCGTCCGTCCGTCCGTCCGTCCGTCCGCAGATAATCTCAGTAACCGTTAGCACTAGAAAGCTGAAATTTGGTACCAATATGTATATCAATCACGCCAACAAAGTGCAAAAATAAAAAATGGAAAAAAATGTTTTATTAGGGTACCCCCCCTACATGTAAAGTGGGGGCTGATATTTTTTTTCATTCCAACCCCAACGTGTGATATATTGTTGGATAGGTATTTAAAAATGAATAAGGGTTTACTGAGATCGTTTTTTGATAATATTAATATTCTCGGAAATAATCGCTCCTAAAAGAAAATAAAGTGCGTCCCCCCCCCCCTCTAACTTTTGAACCATAGGTTTAAAAAATATGAAAAAAATCACAAAAGTAGAACTTTATAAAGACTTTCTAGGAAAATTGTTTTGAACTTGATAGGTTCAGTACTTTTTTAAAAAAATACGGAAAACTACGGAACCCTACACTGTGCGTGGCCCGACACGCTCTTGGCCGGTTTTTTAATTATAAATGGGCTTACTCTTTACCACAGACTAGCCTAGGGTTACAATAGAGTTTTTTTTTTCAGATTAAAAAAAAGCGTGAAAAAACGAGCGTCATTGTTTTTTTTCTAAATATGTTTTTTTTTTCAGATGAACAAATACCTAATACGACAATAATGGTTCTTCGTGATTTGTAACGTTTTAATAACAATAACGTACATAATTCGATAAACATTCAATATACAAACGTCTATTGGGGAATCCCTGATGCGGCGTGGAGCGTGGAGAGGCGGTGGTGTTGCCAACAGTAAATAGCGCTAAAACTACTAACTACAGATTTCGTAAAAATGTTAGTTTTATAAAACCAGAAATTAAAGTTATTAAATTCGTTTACTAGCATAAAGTCCAAAAACCGTATAAAAGTATTAACTTTTACCCTTAGAATTAACTGCTTAGCAAATTTTGAGATTTCGTACTTAAGAAAAAAACATATTCCAGAAAAAAACTGTTTTTTAACTGTTTTTTTTATGTTATATATTTTTTTTCAAGTTATATTTTTTTGGAACCCTAGCCAATGGCAAAGATGCGTACGATGGAGTGAGCTCGCCTAGAAGATCTATAAAATTAGAGTAGTCTTCAACGTTCAATGTACTGTCACTATACAATGTACATAATATTGAAGAGCCCTTGCAGCCTACATGCATACTAAACTTTTTGGATAAATACCATTTTTTGCAAGTATGTAATTAAATTTCAAAAGCCAGCCAAGTCAAAATTATTATGTCACGGGGCTGATGTATTTGCCGACATCATGGGTTTTTTCGTTTAACTAATGATTCTACTAATTAATCACGAAGTGTTCTCACACTCTGTACGATTGTGTATTTTACCTGAAACAAATAAAAACAGAAATATTATTCATGTCTATAGTACCTACGGCTTGGCCAAACGTAAGGTAAGATTTGTCTCAGCAAATTTAATTCAACCAGTATTCATATATTCAGCTTTTCAACCACGGCTTAGACTTCTAAATTAACTTCTTGCATAAATGTATAAATGAATCGTTCGACCTTCAACCTCAGACAAAACTCACGCATATATCGAACTTATTACATGCTCGAAGGTCATTGCACAAATCTAAGCTAGAACACATGAACGCACTGTGGAACAAAATTGGATAGGTATGTCGAATATTTGCTCGCAACAAACACACCAACCAACAAACCTATTCGCCAACAAACTGTTCCAGTTTGGCGAAAAGAAAAAATGTAATACATTAGTCATAAGTTTTTTTTGAAATAAATAAAAATAAAATCGAAATTTAAATTTTAACATGAATAATGGTGAGCCTACGTTGGCAATGAGTTTGATAGCTCAACAGTAACGAGACAGAATGGGACAGACCGAGACAGAGTTGGGGGGTATGATTTTAAAACCTTTAGGTAATTATTAGTCGGAAGAAGCGCAAAATCTGATTTTATGAAAATGTGAGAATAAAGACTGCCAACCAAAACTTGGCATTAAAACCGGCCAAGTGCGAGTCGGGCTCGCGCACAAAGGGTTCCGTAGCAGCAAATATAATAAACTTATTATGTCAATTTATACACCTGCCAAAATTACAGTTAAATCAACCTATCTCAAAAACTATAAGAGATACTTTGATCAAACCAAAAATCGTTGAAAGAGTTAATTAGCATGCATCACCTCTATTTTTTTTAGAATTTTATACCCCGTAGTTATAAAAATAGAGGGGGGGGGACATACTTTTTACGACTTTGAGAGCTGATATCTCAAAAACCGTTCACTTTAAGAAAAATGTTTTTTAGAAAACTTTATATCATTTTAAAAGACCTTTCCATTGATACCCCACACGGGTATGTACATCGAAAAAAAAATTTTCATCCCTCAGTTACATGTATGGGGGGCCCCACCCCCAATTCTTTTTTTTTTTACTATTTAGTGTCATAATTTTGTAGCGGTTCATACAACACATATTCCCATCAAATTTCATCACTGTAGTACTTATAGTTTCCGAGTAAATCGGCTGTGACAGACGGACAGACGGACAGACGGACAGACGGACAGACGGACATGACGAAACTATAAGGGTTCCGTTTTTGCCATTTTGGCTACGGAACCCTAAAAAGAGACGCGAAATGAAACCTTCGCCACTATATTCTAAATCTATTTGGGGTTAGGCCATTGGCTAGGGTTGCAAAAAAAAAACGGTTTTTTCTTGAAAAATAACATTTGCCAAGTTTGGGGCTAAGTTGATCTGTGTAAGGTGTCCCCAATATTTATTTATTTATAATTTATTTATTTTTACATTTTTGCTCCCCGCAGATTTCGCCAACGTCAAGGTTTAGGATGGCACGCGTTTCTTGAAGTCAACTTTCCGCTTAGCCCCACATTTTTAAATTTTGCCGCCTTTTTTTAGTGCCAAGATTTGGTTGACCGTCTATAGTTACACTCTGATAGTACTACCTGTCCCACCTGTTAGAACTACAGAGGTAAAGCCATCCCTACATGTCGAGTTAACTACAGGACGTCACATCAAACCCTTTGAATATTGAATATTGAAAAAAATATTCAATAATCAATATTAATTGAGATATAAGAATATTGTACGCTCGAAATGGGCAACTGTTGATACTGAATTTCCTGTATATCATACCATCTTATGTACACAGTTAACAATGAATAAATTTTACTTTACTTTACTTTACTTTACTTTGATCAAGGGTTGCGGCGTAATTGAGTCTACGCTGATCTTTGATGTCAACAGCAAATACAAAATGGCGTTCTAGGCGATAATTATTTTTTATGTTTGATGTGTAAGACAGTAGACACAATGATATATTTTATATTTAAATTCCATCTATAGAGTTTTTAAGCATATTTAAAATAAATATTTTCTTTTCTTTGCCTGTGTGGCGTTAAGAATTTCACCACCCCCTTTCTTCCCGTGGGTGTCGTAGAAGGCGACTATGGGATATGGGTTAAATTGTGGCGTAGGCGAGAGGCTGGCAACCTGTCAATGCAATGTCACAGTTTCGTTTTCTTTCAACCCCTTATTTGCCAAGAGTGGCACTGAAGCTTTAGTAGTTTCATGTGTTCTGCCTACCCCTTTATGGGATACAGGCGTGATTGTATGTATGTATGTATATTTTCTTTACACAACAAAATGTCTACAATAACTCCGCTATCGTGACGGAGTAGAAAGCGGAGTTCAGGTGTCTTGTAAAAGTTAATGTTTAATCTAACGGTCAATTTACCGGTTAAAAAAAGATAAATGCAAAGAAACATAAAGGATATGTAGGTACCTATCGTTGATATTGATAGGGGGCGAAGAACAGGACCTGGCCCCGTAGCTGAATGGTATTTTTGCGACGTGAAACGCAGAAATGTAGTCTGGCTTTGTCGCGCCAATGCGCAAGAGGCCATAGAGGGATAGAGATAGATAGCTACGAAAGAGATATTATAGTGAGCGTTTGTGCATTCGGCTACGCACACACAGTTTACAAAGTTTAAAGTTTTTAGTGATAGACCCGTTTGTGCTGGATATCCGCATCCGCAAGCTAGGTTTAGGTTTAGGGTAAAGTTGAACGGCACAACAGTATAAACCTGCCGTAAAACCCCGATCTTGCCCTTTAGGACAAAAGACTGCGAAATATTCCGAACCACCGACTGTCTGGAGGCTGATTTTAAGCTACAAATTTGCTACGGTTTTGATCTTTTTGACATGACCTTCAAACATTGAAGAAAAGATCCTACACGCATCTTAAAGGCTGGTAACGCACCTCCAACCCTATACGCCCTAACGCCCAACTCCACTTAACATAATACTTATAAAATCTACCACTCTATACAGTCACAAAAAGTAGACTGCAAAAATATCTGACACAGGTCTGTTTCTAGACACATAAGAGGGTACATACATATTCTGGCGTTATTCATAAACGCCTTTTAAACCAGAATTAGCTAATAATCGTTTGTCTTTCTGTCATGTTGATTTATGTATTTGGGAGAAAGAGACAAATTACTTTTTAACTAATCAGTTCAGTAACTTTTGTATGAATAAGGGGGATATTCAATAGTCTCCTTTTTGTGTGATGTAATTGCCGGTGACTGTGCAATATTAAATTCTTAAGACAGAATTTGCTTTTCGGTCTGAGGCAAGTTCAAGAAAACCATTTATCCGCTGACGTTACTCGCTTTCAATTACCCGAGAAAATCGGGAAAATACGACTTTTCTCATTGAAATTTTACAGTTTTTTGGTTTTATCGTACCTTTTAGTCTTAAGACAGTTTTATCTTACAGGCTATTTATATAAGAAAGGGGTATTTTAGTTTTTCAATGTCTACGTTCCATCGTTTGGTCGTCGTGTTACGAGTATGATAGTAGGTACTCTTTATTATACCTGCTTTGATTCTGTCGAATAATCGGGTGTCAGGCTGTCTAGTGTCTATATATTAGTACTCTGTACAGTCAGCACTAAATACTATAGTGACGACTAAACTGGCAAAATATACCACAAGGCGTCTTTGTTCCCATATACTTACTAAACAATTTTTTTCAATGACAATTGTATGTAAAACGAATATAAATATTAAACGCGCGACTTTTGAATGTATGTGTATTATTTACGTTTGTCGCTTTCTTAACCATCGATCACCATTTTAACTAGGCCCATTAAATTTATAATATAATGTCGAATACAAGCATTAAAGCCCAAACACCTTACCTACGTTTCAACTGCGCTAGCAAAACTGCTGGCACATACGCCTTAGACATATATATTGCTTTTACTAAGATTTCATCCCGTAGATTCTGCATTATAATGTAAATAAACTATAGGAACTCGTAAGATGCACTTTTTACTGCAGCATCAAGAACAATGTATGGTCAACTATAACGCTACTACACCTGATGACGCTAATATTAATATATGAAATTTTTTACACGTATCTAGTTCAGAATATGGATCAAAGTGGCAAAAATGAGGTTCAAAAGTTTTAGTCCTGTGTCGCGAAATGCCATCTGTGCACTATGACTACAGATTTTACTTTGACAGTAATTCTCTATATACCTGCTCCTCGGACCTCTTTGGTATAAGATTCCCTACAGAAACTTACTCTGTACGCTTTAAAAGCTCCATCTAGTGACTTGCAGTCAGTACAACAAGCACGAAACGTCGGAAGCCCCTCGTAGGTCGTAGTAAAGTACGACTTTAGACTCCGCAGAATTCTCCAGACATATATATCACCGAGACGCTGGATTTACGGCGCTCACCTTTCTGTACTGTACGCAGGTAGATTGCCTTCGATATTTCCCGGTTATATATTTGTATGTCTGGGATATAAGGTTAAAAATAGTTGCCTTCAGTACAGATGGTGTTACTGTACCGCATTAGTGCGATAATTAAATATAAAACAAAATGGCCACTTGTGTACAATTGCAATAAAAAATAACGACTCAGGGATATTATACTTTTGTATTTAAGTCTCATTTATTGAAATGACCTCATAGTCGTACCAATCTAACTTGACAGAGATTTTGTTAGCACCACCAAGAAAACGTCATAATTTCTAAAAATCTTGGCTCTGAAGCGACCAACTCCACTGGTGGTCGAGCCGGGAATCGAACCCATCGAAAAAAAAATTGTGTATGATATCTCTAAAATGCTAGGGAACGTAATTAATAGATGATTTGTTCCTTAGTTGAATGTACTTAGTTGAAAAGGGAAAGACGGCCCAAAATTGCACCAAGGCGAAGCAAAACAGTTAACACTGTTACATCTTGCAGTTCTGTTTGATGTTTGTAAGATAAACCGCAAAAACCACATACAAGCACAGAACTTACCAAGCAACCACATTAGATGTTCGTGCCATGCACTGACCACAATACGAGTAACTAGCTTCTGCCCGGGGCTTCGTTTGACTGATAAGAACTATTTTATATTTAAAGTCACATACAGGTCGAACGCGATTAATTAACATTATTTAACCTTTTTTTCCCCAACGTTTCGGCCAGGTTGCACTGGCCGTGATCGCGGAAGACTGACGTCCCAGCAAAGTGTCACCGGAGATGTAAACACAACAAAACTACCCGATATTAATTTATATAAATGTTAGGGGGAGACAAATAAATATAATCTACCCGGTTTAGTTAATGTATGTGATTTTAAATATGTGTACAAAGCGCGAGAACTTAGTGTTATAAGAACTATTTTGTCTTCATATTTTGGCCCCAATATCTATAGGTGCATTTGAGATTTGATTTGCATACTAGCCTATGCCCGCGGCGTCTTTTTTTGATAAGAACTATTTTGTGTCCATATTCTGACCCCATTTGAGGTTTTAAATAAATTAAAAAATTCTACCTAAAACGATTTAAAAAATAGACAATGACGCTTGTCCATGTGACGATATCACACAGCAAACCATGGAACACCTTATTAAAACTCGCCCAAGGTTCCTTTACGCAAGAACTGTCCACGACACCATATACAAAAATCACAACACAAAGCCATTTAATTTACACGGACTTACTCGAAAAGAAGAAACTCTTGAATCATTTTTAAAGTTCACCAAATACATATAATACCTACATAATTTAAAATCATTCAACAAATAGCTACAGTACAGTAGTACACCATGTACATTATTATTGTAATACCAAACTAAGCTAACAGGGGGGTTACCATGAAGTGCTAAAGCCGTTCAGTTTAGGTTGAGAGAAAGGGACGAAGCTATAGCAGTTCCATAGCTCCATCCCTCTCTCTTAACCTAATCTGAACGGCTTTAGCACTTCATGGTAGCCCCTCAGACAACAAAACCAAACCTAAACAAAACGCACACTTCGTAAGTTCGTACCTATACCTATCTAATGGCAATCGGCCGCCCGTACTCCTAGCGAGGACCGATTGACCCTCACCTCATATCATCATCCTCCTTGCGTTATCCCGGCATTTTCCACGGCTCATGGGAGCCTGGGGTCCGCTTTGACAACTAATCCCAAGATTTGGCGTAGGCACTAGTTTTTACGAAAGCGACTGCCATCTGACCTTCCAACCCGAAGGGTAAACTAGACCTTATTGGAATTAGTCCGGTTTCCTCACGATGTTTCCTTCACCGAAAAGCGACTGGCAAATATCAAATGACATTTCGTACATAAATTCCGAAAAACTCATTGGTGCGAGCCGGGGTTCGACCCGCGACCTCCGGAACGAAAGTCGCACGTACTTACCGCTAGGCTCCTCATTGAATTAAAAAAAAATGGGTAGCACCTAACACAAATCAACCTAGCCACAAACTAAGCAAAGCTTGTACTATAGGTGCTAGGCGACGATATACGAGTACATACTTATATAGAGAAATACATACTTAAATACATAGAAAACACCCATGACTCAGGAACAAATACCTGTGTTCTTCACACAAATAAATGCCCTTCCCGGGCTTCGAACCCGGGACCGTGGCTTAGCAGGCAGGGTCACTACCAAATACGCCAGACCGGTCGTCATCGGTCGGTCGCTTATTTAGTGAGGAGAGTTTAAGGTGGTATTATAGGACCCATTGGATGAAAGCATTTGCCAGAATTGACAGTCAAACTCTGACAATATACGCGATTTAATGAAGTTTGGCGTAAATGTCAGGGAATATATTATTCATTGAACCCATAGTGAACTTCAAAGGGTACATTGGTACATTACATTGGTACTTAAAATCAAAACTTGCATAAATTTTCCGTGATGCGCTATTGAGCGCCTTTAAAACCCCCAAAAAAGCACGATAGGATAGAGGATCACGACAAAAATTAAGACATTCAAGAACGTATTGAAGCTTTGATCGACTCGCTGATTAAAATTTCTCATCCCAGTACCAACTAGTCAAAGAGGATCGAGTTTCTAGAGAGTTACTGCCAAAGAAAAATGTGTAGTCACAGTGCATAGACTGCCATCTCTCGACACAGGCTTTAAACTTTTGAACCTCAGTTTTGACAATTTGGCCCATATTCTTAGCTTGATATGTGTTAAAATGTTAAATATCATTATTAGCGCCATCTAGCCGAGGGTCCCCCAAAGGTGTATCGCCATCTAGCCCACCATACCTTTTTCTCTATGGTTCCGAGGTACGTTTTTTTCTTAGACTTTATCTGTCTGTTCGGAGTTACATATGTATTTGCAACTAGTACATAAGCAAATTTCGACATTTAAATTCCATTTAAAAAGTCACATGAACATAAACTCATTAACGCTGTTAAAAGATAGTATCGAACCGGTACACATTGTAGAGCAGTCTGGGTCTGTAGCCAAGGGTACAATCGAACGATATGCAACTGTCTCTGTCACCCCAATGCTGAAGAGCGAAAGTGTCAGCGATGGTGAAGCGTCTATGACTGTGCTCTTGGCTCCGCAGTCTGGTCCCCCAGTGATTTCATTAGTGACCGCAGACCCCCTGTCTCGTCGTCTAGCCGTCTGTCTGTCTATACTGCGTTTGCATAGCGTTCCGACTGCGTTTATGTACATTAGGGTGATTAGTTCGCGAGGTTATATGCGTTTTTGTCCTTTGTCTGAGATTGTCTTTGAACAATTTCACAACAATCACAGATGGAACAAAACAAAAATTACGAAAATCAAGATGTCGTTTACGTTTCGACTAAGTTTTCAGAATATTGTTTTGGTGGTGCTGGTCACTCTATCCATACTCCATATTAATACTATTGAGTAACTTATTAAAAAGTCATGGTTTGTCTTGAGAGTGGAATGGTAATACCTAAGTAATAACTTGCTATTCTTGCTACACAAATCGTTATTTTTATTTGTTAACAGAACTCAGGATTTTTTATCGTGGTTTGAAATAAAAGTACATATTTTATCATGTTCTAACTAATCGCTACGACTCGTCCCAGCGTAAATGAATGGAGCCTGCATATGCATAGTGATTTACATTTCAAATGCGAGCGATAACTCGCTCCTGCTGGAACTTCCTTTGTTAGCCGAAGATAGAAATAAAGTAGTCCTGTGTTTCATTTGACGGGGAAAATGCTCATTGCTTGCTATTTATATGTACTTAGAATTCCAGTATTTAAAAACTCATCTAGATGAGTTGCAAGTGAGAGGTGCTGTGAATATCAAGTCTAGGCTTGCAGGCTCTTATATGCACGTCCAAGCAAGATACCCTAAGAGTACAAAAAAATAGTTGTGTATCATGCAGAAACGTCTGCAAGCAATATTACATACGCCCACCTAAGAATTGAGGGAAGGCATGGCTAAATTCGCACGTATCCAGCAGGCCTCCGTGGCACAGTCGGGAGCGTGATGGCTCTGGCAAAGCCAGAGGTCGCAGGTTCGAGACTGGCCGGAGGTGTGAATTTTTCCATTTTTCCGTTAATTTAAAAATGTCAAAAAATTATGGGCTTTAGAAACTCTCGTGTGATGGGTTAAGAATTTCACCTCCCGTTTTCCTCTCGTGGGTGTCATAGAAGTCTACTGTGGGATATGGGGTTAATTGTGGTGAAGGCGATAGGATTACCTGTCACTGCAATGTCACAATTTCGTTTTCATTCAACCCCTGCTATGAGTGTGAGCGAACCAGTCTTTCATCACACCCGCACTTTAAATGTGCTATTGCACGCAAGCGAAGCGTGAGTTGTAGAAAAATCGTTCTCCCAAGGGAATGAAATTTCTTGTACCGTACTTAACATTTTTACATCTATTTACATATTTTTTTACATTGCGAGTGTGATGAAAAACATTGTGTGTAACTCGGGGAGTATGAATATTACTAACTCGAGTCTATAAATCGCTCCGGCAAGCTGTCGCGATGTAACTTACTCTCGTTAGTAATATTCACCTTTCTCCCCTTGTTGCACAATGTACTATCATATTCTCTGCCTACGCGTAAAAAAAACATGTGGGTATGTAGAAAGACTATTATTTAACAGTAAAAGCAAGCACAGCTGACCGATTCATCGCTACTTTTTGTGTGAGACAAATAGGGGCTTTGTAGTCCAGACACTAAGTGAATGAGGGCCGTTAAAGGCTTTTAGTTACAAAACGATACTGCTAGGGATGGGACATCGATCGATATTTAATAAAACACCGTGAATATTCGCAACAGACCGGCTTATTTGACAAAAAACGGTACTCATTAGGTTTCATACATTGGGAGCATAGATGGCGCTAGCAGTCACTAATCTAGTATTTTTTTTCTACAAAAGAGTAAGAAATTTAAAATGCAAATTGATATCATGATTTTATCTTATACTTATCGCTACTGTATTTTAGAAACATACTGTTTAACAGTTAAAAGATAAATGAAATGTATAGTATGCTACCATTTTATTTTAATTACGTTTTCACATTATCCGATACAATATCGGATGTCGGACCGATATCCCATGCATTACAGGCGCCTTCTTGGATTTTTTCCATTGAAATCCTTCCGACTTCCGATATCGGATCGGATAATGTGAAAACGGACTAAGGGTCGCGAACGAACATTGAGTACCTATGCTCTGAAACTACCTACTAGGAAATTTAAATGCAATGTTATGAAAGGTTTTGGGTATTAAAGTAATACTCGTAATAGTTATAATCCAAAAAGTACGACATATATCCGAGTACCGTACCCAAATCATATTCTTGATATTCGAGGGTATTTTTACTTTTTAATTGCTCGAGCTACCAAATAGACAAAAAAAAAACGATAGCGGCTCTTATGAAAGTGTTTCAATTCAATTAATATACAGGGTGATTCATGAGTCGTGAGCAGGAGTGAACAGGGTACTGGGGAGGGTCACACTGAGCAACTTTCATAATGGGGCAACACTAAATTGTGATATTTTTTTCTTAACTATGACTTCATTGATAGTTAATCATCAATTAAGTCATAATTAGAACGTAATTGATAATTAGCTATCAATTAAGTACTTATCAATTAAGTCATAGTTAAGAAAAATAATCACAATTCAGTGTTGCCCCATTATGAAAGTTGCTCAGCGTGACCCTCCCCAGTACCCTGTTCACTCCTGCTCACGACTCATGAATCACCCTGTATAGTACAAGGGTTTTTTCCTTGATTGTAACGTTAGTGCTTCAAAAGGTTTTTTGCATGTACCGTCCCTGATTGGACGTTTTTATGTTCTTTCACTGGCGATACATAGCCAGACCAATAAAAAAAACGTGGCCGCCCATTTATCGACATGGGGGATTGAGCTGCGAAAAGTGATATATTCTTGATATCAGTGTTCTTCGGAGGACACTAACAGCCACTAGCTAGGTCAGGAATCATAGTCGGTGACTCGGTGTGTATGGTTGCCAGTGCTCAACGAGATCGCGAAGTCTTAGGGTCGCCAAAGCGCGTGTAACAGTCGGAAATATCTCCATAGGCTAAGAAGACTGGTTACCATTAGGCGGGCCGTATGCTTGTTTGCCACCAATGTATAATCAAGCAAAATCTTTAAAGTGCGATGTTACTGCACAAAATTGAAACAACTACGATTTTCGCGTGTACAATGTTCGCTCTGTCGCTCTGTCTCATCTCTGTCTGTCTGTATGTCAGATAATTTAACACCTATCAAAACGCGGTCAAATCCACGGTTGATAAAGTTGCCACGTTTGACAGTAGTTACGTTCTTAATAAAGTGACATTAAAAGTATAAATACTTATAGGTAATATATGAATTAAAAAGTTTCTGCCCTTTGACGTCAAACCATAATTGCTCCATTTTACTGAAACAGAATTACTCATAGATTAATGTGTGACACGTCCCCAGTTTATTTTTATAAAAATACCTACACAGAAAAAAATTGACCGAGGGTATTACGTAGGGTATAAATAACCGTATAGTCATCCTTTACCATCTCATGAAACATACCACGTACTAAAAGGGACAATAAGCTACTCGATCTTCAATCAGTAATATCATCGTAGTATGGTATGTACCGCTTTTTCTTTACAACTTTATGAAAATTATATAAACGATTGGTGAGCAACTGGCTAAATAGTCATTGTGGAAAGTGGTGCCTTGTTTACGTCACATACCTATCGTCTAGAAGTTTTTACAATCTATGAAATAGACTTGCTTGATCTTGAATAAATTTTATGTAGATAGTTATCTAGTAATATGAGTCATTTGAATTCTGCACTTCACAAAAACGAGGAATTAGTCACCATCGCCAAATTTAGAGTAACCTTTCTACTTCGTAGAATTACTTTGCGTCATAAAAATTAGGTTTTTTGATCTATCCTCCCAAGACCTCGTGCACAATTTTTTGTACATATTACAATTTTTTTTAACTTTTATTGAGTAACTAAGATTCCGAAATTTGAAACAAAGCAATTGCTTCTACTTCTCCTCTATAAGTAATCAGACGCAAGAGGCAATATGTTGCCAATTGAATTTACAATTATCATTTAATTTCATTAAATCTATTTAAATGTTTGACTTTGTCTCTCACCATACATAGATACTTAACCTACCTGTAAAAACATGCTGACGTTCAACTGGGTACGTCAACAACAGATTAATTTTCAGACAAGGGGTCTATTCACCTCATCACGCGTGTGGTCCACTTGAACCATGTTTACATACTTGACATGCATTTGAACATAAACATAAACATGACCAGACGTAGGTCTTTGATAGCAATGGCTATAAATGTGTCAGCGGCCGGCAAAACGACCCTCTTTGTTGCTATACAGACGCTTTGACAGGCTTTTCACATAAAGATACAAGTAAAATGCTTCCCTATGGTGTAAGCGACAAAGTAGGATGTAATTTCGGGCACAGCTACACGATATTAATAACTTGTATGCGGGAAACGCGGATCCGCTTACGAGGAAATCATATGGAAACAATATCGCGGCACCGATGATGTTCTTTTAAAATATGATGAATTCGTTGTCATGCTTTGATACGACAATAGATCGTGTCCTTAAACATCTCATGCGTACCAATGTTTTCAAGCGATATTTCGAAATTAGGACCCCCTACCCCGATATCCAGCGAGGTGAAAACTAAAATATATAGTCTAAAGAAGAAAGCTTTGATCTTAATCAATGAGAGTGAAAAAATGGCGACGCGTCGGTAAGCGTTTGCCGATGCGAAATGTTTTTTCTTTCATCTTTAGTTAATTCAACTTTGGCATTTGTTGCAACTAAAGTGGAAATGGGCTGGTCATGCCTGCCGCAGAGATGACAGTTGGGGCCAGTTAATATTGATATGAGAACTCGACTGGAAAGCCGAGCGGGAAACCACGAGCCAGATGGTTGGACTGGGATGACATCAAAAAGACGGCAAGGTCGACCTGGCACAGAACCGCCGCATATAGAACTCAATAGAAATCCATGAAAGAGGCACACGATCTGCAGTAGACGCGAATATACTGAGAAAACAAAAGAGAGAAGAGCTTTGTTGGAAAAGCCAACATAGTTACACGAGGCCGTATCAAAATTAAACTATCGTCATCATCTTTGAGTTCTTTGACCACAATATCTTTAGAGATAATAAGTAGTTGCAGCGACAAAGGAGGTATCAATGTGGAGGCAGTATACCACAGAATTCAGTATACAGCCAAAATCAAATACTATCGATGGCTGACAAGAGTGACAAGCCAATGCTAAGATTATTTAGAACGATATCAAAATGTGAAAATAGAATCAAGCTTAAGTGCATTGCAGTTACAAATTGATTTATTTAGTGAAGTCTATTAAATTGCTGGACAGTTAAAGTTTTAATTGAGTTTGTGTTTCATTTGTTTTCACTGTATTCCCACTGGAATGAAACTTTCTCACTGAAATAAAAATATAAAAGGTATTTATGTTCTTGTAATAACAAAACGAGACTTAAATTACCTACAGGTTTGCCTACTTTCTAAATAAAATTTGTAGTTTATTTTTAAAAATCCCATTCTTTTGTTATTGTACTTGTTATACAGCGCGTAAACGTAATAAGGGCGATAAATGAAACCAGGCATATAATTCAATATTATTATCATTAATTAAGAGGTGTTTTTGAGTTACTTTTAATTTTCACCCCATGATGAATTTTTTAAAAATTTCCCAGCAGCAATGTACTGTAAACGTGGTTGCGATGACAATCAATGACAACTGTCAACGAGCGTTTAACGCGAGTGTGTTTGCGTTGCGGGAAGAATTAATTTGTATGGATAAAAAAAATATTTCAATTTTAAGTAAAAGTTATCTAATTCCATTTTTTATGTCCTATACTCACCGCCGTTAAGAGGTTCGCCCGTATTAGGTTTACACCCTGTATAGAAGTTCGCGCATGTCACGATTTTAAAGTATCATAAGCGAACCTCAGATTAAAAGTTAATAAGTGTCGACAAATTAAATATTGATATCTTATGTCCAAATACATCCATTTCTTAATTTATAATTTCAATTCTATCTCCTACTTACAATCTATAGCTTTGAAACGTTCTAAATTTAATTAAGATTAGATTGTTCGCGAACTTTCATTAGGCCTTTGTGCCGTTATCTCTTAACCGAAAACTTAGACAAATATTGGGAAAGTAAATATACAGGGTGGTAAATGACGATGGACCTTTCAGAAATAGGAGATGATTTAGACGTACACTGCATTTTTTTTACAAAAGTCCAAGTACAAGTTAAGGGCCGTCTGGGAGTCAAATGTGCTCACGCGTCGAATCAAACTTTCCCTCTTCGAATCCATAGTGAAATCTGTGCTACTGTTTGGCTGCGAAACGTGGAGAGGCCTAACGAAAAAGCTCCAAGTATTCGTCAACAAGTCCCTGAGGTCGATCCTTCGCGTTTTCTGGTCAAACACTATCCGAAATCAAGACCTGTGGAGTTACAAAAATTGATACAAAAGAAATCTGAAAATTTCTCAGATTTGTTTCGTATCAACTTTTCTAGGTCACGATACTTTAGATAATAAAGTTGACTATGCTCCCATCTAAGAAAAACTAACAAAATTACAGTCAGATGTTTCTTATTTTGTAATATGTTTTTAAGAATGTGATATTTGTCAGTATAATTGACAAGTTCAAACATAGGTTCAAACACAGTTGAAAGTTGTATAATTGATAAACTGATTGTACTTACATCAGAGTAGCCGGCCAATACCAAATGGCGTCACATCAAAAAGGCATTTACGAATAAAGTATTAAAATGGCGCCCCAGAATTCAGGTGTAAATAAATAATTCCATCCAATCTGAACGATAAAGATCAAGCTCGATGACATTCCAGTATTCAACATGTTTGAATAAAAAAAAAAACAAATTCCATTCAACAACTGCGCCGTTTTTTAATCCAAACACCCGGAAATGCAAAAACGGACGTACGAAATCCGGTGTTCGAAAAATTAAAAAGTAAAAATTTGAAGCGGCGAGTTGGGTAAAACAAAATGGACGACATCTGGGACCGGCGGGAAGTGCGTTCCGGACGAGAGGACTTGTATCGATGGAAATGCAGTCGGCCATGTACGTTTCAACCATAGAGAAATGAGTAGGATAGAGTGTTAACACCATACAGGTTCTTATCAAAACGTGAGCTTTCGTAGTCTACATCTAGCGTCAATTTGTGGTATTATCAGTACAGCTACTTGATACCAGAGCCTCTAGTGTTCAGACTGTTCTTTAAACTCTAGTGTTAACGTGTTTCCACGTTTGGGTGTTAACACCATACTGGGGGAAATGAAGCTTACCTTACCTTACACCAGCTTAAAGCCTGGGGGCCGATTTTTGAGTCTCACTGTCACTAAAATACCGGTTGAAAACGGTGAATTGCCTATTATTTTCAGTGACAATTTTCTGAATTCGAACGCGTGAGACTCAAAAATCGGTCCCCTGACTAGAAATATATGAGTACTGTCAAGAGGGCGCTGTTATTCTGATGGGACAGTTCGGTTTAGTATGAAGAAAAATAGTTCTAATGAAATTCCGCAACATGGCGCGTAATTACCCATATAACCATAATCGGTCGCCGTTCCTACGCAAATCCTCCTATTTTGTGTACACACAGGTCTTCGGGTCTCAATGCTTAGTCGCAGTACGGTCGACGTTTAGTCGCGGCGACCCAAATGGGGACGATTGGTAACAGGCACAAATGGTCACAGAAGTGACAGAAGTGTGCACTACGCGTGCACACATTGTTACCGTTTGGCGACTACTTTCCCAAAATCATTCGTTCATTTCATTCTTTTCAAATGGCGACTGTCAGAGACGTCAAAGTAAAAAACCGGCCAAGAGCGTGTCGGGCCACGCTCAGTGTAGGGTTCCGTAGTTTTTCGTATATTTCTCAAAAACTACTGAACCTATCAAGTTCAAAACAATTTTCCTAGAAAGTCTTTATAAAGTTCTACTTTTGTGATTTTTTTCATATTTTTTAAACATATGGTTCAAAAGTTAGAGGGGGGGGACGCACTTTTTTTACCTTTAGGAGCGATTATTTCCGAAAATATTAATATTATCAAAAAACGATCTTAGTAAACCCTTGTTCATTTTTAAATACCTATCCAACAATATATCACATGTTGGGGTTGGAATGAAAAAAAAAACATCAGCCCCCACTTTACATGTAGGGGGGGTACCCTAATAAAACATTTTTTTCATTTTTTATTTTTGCACTTTGTTGGCGTGATTGATATACATATTGGTACCAAATTTCAGCATTCTAGTGCTAACGGTTACTGAGATTATCCGCGGACGGACGGACGGACGGACGGACGGACGGACGGACGGACGGACGGACGGACGGACGGACGGACGGACGGACGGACAGACAGACAGACATGGCGAAACTATAAGGGTTCCTAGTTGACTACAGAACCCTAAAAAAGATGAAATTAATACAATTTAAATATATGTTATTGAACCATAGAATGCCGTTCGCTAGTTTGCAGGTGGTACAGCGACATCTAACGAAAAATGTGGACATCAAAAAATACTTATACATTTTACGAAAACAAGTCATTGCCCAGTTTGCGGGGGTAACAGTGACATCTAGCGAACGACAGCGAACAACTCTATCGTTGAGTTTCCTAAACATATCCTATGTACATTGGGTTTCTCAACAATAAATAAATAAATAAAATTTACTTTTTCTTTTGACTGAAAACACCGTGTTGATAACCTCTCTCTCCCTCCCTTTCTTCCCTTGGCATCTGGCTGGCTTCCTAAACTTTGACGAGCCATAACATAATATTAAAAATGTAGGGGCTAAGTTTTGATTCCCATAGAAAAATTGAATTACGCGCCATTTCCAGTGCCAAGTTTCGATTGATCGTCATAGTTGACAGACGTCAAAAATACAACGTTACCTCTTTAGTTTTCTAACAGATGGCGTTAGTTATACAAAATAGTAAACGATGTTTTCTTACTCCTTAGAATCCTAACAGATGGCGTTAGTAGTACAATATTGAACACAAAACTGAGATTTGATTTTTTTTTAAATGACAATAAAATATTATTTTTTTACAGATATGAAATCTAGATATGAATATAAATTACTACGTTTAAGCACAACTTCATAGGCGTGATAGTTTTTTCAAAAAATGTACCACAAGGTTCGGAACTTTGTCGACTATAGGAGAGCTTCGCTACCGCTCGCCCTGATAAGTAGGATACTGAAATCTTCTTTCTTCGTTGAGCCATCACAGCTAACTTTAACTTACAAACGGTCTTAAGCACCTACACTTCTGAAGGCGCTTAAGTCATTTTTGCTAATAAAAAAAAAAACCACAACGTTCTATGAACATTGGTCAAGTGCGAGTCGGTTTTCGACTTTTCCATACAAAGAACTCATGAGCGCCTGAACGACTATGATGGCAAAGTTAACGTTTCGAACTTTCAAGACTTTACGTATATATCTCGGAAACGATAAGAGATAGAGCAAAATGGACTTCAGATTTGGGCTTTCGGTGGCACAAATTCTATGTTTTCGTCAACAGACACCTTTTTTGGACCGATTTGAATAAAATTTTGCTCAGTCAATTTATAAACGGTCTTAAGCGCCTCCTTTTTAGTAGGAACTTAAGTCATTTTGTACAAATGAAAAAAAAATTGAACAAGTTCTAAAAAGAAAAAGACAGAAATGAATTTCTTTATACCTGTCCAACTCGATTACACAATTTTAAGACGTTTAGTAACTACTTGCAGCGGCAGTGAGTGAAATTCGTAATCTGAGTTTTTTTCTCTTAAGTCCGACTTACGCTTGACTGTAGATTTCTAATAGGTTTTCCTGTAATCTACATGGAGAGGGCTATCTCGTGTATTTTTTTGAAAATTTTACGCTAAGTAGTTTCGGAGATAAGGGGGGGGGAATGGTCATTTTTTGCTTATTTTCTTAAATTACTTTTAAATTACCAAAACAAAAAATATAAAAAAAATATATTTCAGATGCTGATAAAATGCTCTTTCATTTGATATGTAACACAATATAGTTTTAATAACTTTGATTTTTAATTTTCAATTTTACCCCCCAAAAGTGACCCCTGTGATTAAATTTCCCCCTGTGATTTACATATGTGTGCAAAATTTCAGCTCTAACAGAAACCGGGAAGTGGGTCAAATTTAGCTTCTGCGTTTTGACCCAAACTAACATACTAACAAGGCAAGTTAAATAAAAGCTTGTAAAAAAATGCGCCGCTTGCAGTGGACGCGTTAGTTGTATCTCTAAAACAAAAGAACGCCTTACTTAACATTCGCGTCGGCGTTCTTTATTTGAATAAATTCAAAATTGTAAGTGTTCTCAATTAGGATTGGGGAAGGGCAGGAAGGTGCGTTCCGTGCGAGTGCGTCCGAGGGAGCGACGCTCCGGCTGCCACGACGCTAGGAAATGTGGATACACCCTTTATATTCTTTATTTCATACATATTTGACGACCGGTATGGCCTAGCGGGTAGTGACCCTGCCTGCTAAGCCGCGGTCCCGGGTTCGAATCTCGGTAAGGGCATTTATTTGTGTGATGAGCACAGATATTTGTATGATATTTGTGTTGACTCAGGAAGTCATGGATGTTTTCTATGTATATAAGTATTTGTATATTATATATATCGTTGTCTGAGTACCCACAACACAAGCCTTCTTGAGCTTACCGTGGGACTCAGTCAATCTGTGTAAGAATGTCCTATAATTTATATTTGCTAAATTTTTTTAATGCACGTTTTTCAACACAAGATCACCCAAAAATACTTGTTTGATTAGGGAAATATAGAACAGTCTGTATCAGCGAATATAAAAAGAAGGAAAACAACTTTACTGTCTTAAAAACGAATATTTTTTTGTACCATTAACCTACTCGTAGACTCTTAAGTAACAATGGAAACATTAGTCCCTTTTATACCTTAGTTTGTTTCAAACAATTTATATTAATGGTACATATATAACGCTGTAACGCTGGGTTATTAACCTAGCACATATTGATACTTGAATCCTTTTACCAAGCACGAAAAATATACTTAGCTTAAGTGAATTTGTTGTAACTTTTTATTTTTTGTTTTTATTCTTTCCCATTGCTGTACTACCTTTGTGTCATGGTAATAAACGTATTTCATAGTAATAAAGGTGACATTATCAAGTATCATAATACCCCTTTTATTAAATAAAGATTTAAAATGAAATCTGGGCGTGTCCACAGTAAACTATCGCTCGCCAAACTAGCTAGTACTCGTTACTCGCCAAGTTCAATGTTACGAGCGACTTGCGCCAGTCCACTCGACCGACGCTTCACTGTCCTACAGACCGATTTGCTACGATATGCGTAATCAACGCCGTGACACTTTTTATAGAATTAAAAAAAGAAGTGACTGTCTTTATAAAGCAAATAAAATAAATGAAGTTGATACTAAACTTTAAAAAGTCAAGTAAACGTTGACGACCGGTCTGGGCTAGACGGTAATGACTGCCTACCAAGCCGCGGTCCTGGGTTCGAATCCCGGTAAGGGCATTTATTTGTGTGACGAGCACATATTTAATCCTGAGTCATCGATATTTTTGATGTATTTAAGTATTAAGATAAGATAAGATAAGCATTGTTTACATTACATATTAGTATGTCGGAGAATGACCAAAATGTGGTTTAAGATAAGTTTTATGATGCTATATTTGACAAATAGAGCAAACAAGCAAGGGTTTTACAACTTTGTACAACCTGGCTGGTATTCGACTAAGTTCTGCCAAAACGTCAGAGAGGACGCTACTGTCTAAAAGAACAGAATCGAAAAACAGATGATGAACAGATGATTGGAGGCTGTCAATCGATCTGCAGGGGAAATGGTTGAGGAGTGCTGAATGACTGGCGTTGTTGGAGCTTGGAGGTTCATCGGTCTAATCCGGCGGTTTGCTCGAAATAATAGGCGGAATGTATTATTTGATGTGATTAAATGTGTAATCGGTTTTGTGAAGTAAATTCTGTGAAATGGACATGGTATTTCATTGAAAACTCTCATAAACAACTACAACGGGTCCTGACAACGGTTCTGGTATGATACGCCCACGATCCGACAAGTATATTAAATGCCGAGGTTTGTTACCGAATACAGACACAAATTTATATTTTCTTAATTCACATAAAGATCCTAATTATCTACTAAGTACAACATATGTGAGTGTGCACGGGAAAACGTCCCACTTTTTCAATTGCTATAAAGCCGCTTTGTCAGTTTATTCATATACAAGATGAAAGTAAATCTCGCCAAGTAAACCGACAAAGTGGAACGTTTTACTAAACACACTCACATATTATTTTCTTACGATATAAGTTGTGCAATTCTTTTATGTTTAGAAATTGTATATTCAAATAAGGAAAATAATAATAATATACTTTTAGTAAAGAAAAAATATACCTAATCGACTCGCCGTTTCCCCTTTGTTATAAAAATACATTTCTCGGTGCGTTTGTTCATGTTCAATTACCTGAAACAATAAAAGATTCTTACTTTATTTGTTTACGAAGATAAATAAGGCACAATAATATAGAATACAATTCAATTTGGACCCCATCGTAATGGAGAAAAGGCCCGATCAAGAGGCTTCAATAGGTAACAACATTTTATTACTCATAATTCTGCCAATCGCAATTCATTTTCAATTTTGTTTATTTGCAGTAAAATATGTGTTACTAGACCAATGGAATTATACCTATTCGAGGACTTGATGATTACTAGCAAGCTTAGTTTTTTTTATTATTGCATCAAAAATGAGTGAAATCGTTTTTGCGCAATCCCAGGAGGTGTGCATTTTATTATGCAGCAATTAAAATGTTTGTCTATAAAATAAATATCTGTCGCACATTCTATCGAGCAGGCTAAAGCTGCGTTAAAGATTAAGTTAAATAGTGTTCTAAGCATTTCTAAGCGAAAATTTGTTCATTCGTGCGCAGAAGAAAAGTCTTGTCTTCCATACCTTTATCGCTGCACGGACGAACGAATGCTCGCTCAGAACTGTTCAGAACACTAGAAACTGTTCAGAACACTAAAACGCAGCTTTTCAGCGACACTGCCTTAACCCAGCAGTCACGTTGCAACAGTTATATTTTCTGTAGTCTCCATCCGAATGCCACCTTAAAATGGCTGTCTGACATCATAAAACTTATTTCATTAGCTTTACAACAATCATGAACTGTCCCCGTACCAGAGTACTTAACTCTAATTACTTTAATAATAAAACTAGCTCGCTTGTCCACCCTCATAACTAATTCCATTTTCATTTAAAACTACATGACCTTGACTTGCCTCGCATACTTGCCGTAGACCAATATAAATTGATCCGGTACTTTAGACATCTGTGGAGCGTACTGGGGTCTTCTTTAAGGTGGTTGTTGTTATAAACAATGGGAATTCTTGTCAGTCTCAGGGGTTTATAAACGACGAAACCGTGTCAAACTGTTTGAAGGTCGCAGTAATTGGATTAGTGGAGATGTTTAAAGTATGTTGGTGACGGTTAGTGATGTGGGTGGATTTAAATTTTACAGCGTCCAATAGAAGGCGCTGTTTGGAGTGAGCGAACGCATGCGGGTGCCGTTAAAAGTTCGTGAAATTAGATACTACACTTATGAATTTTTGAAGTTTTAGAATACATTACTAGATATTACATAGATAGTGAAGTTTGTTGAGCTGTTCACTTTTTCCATAAGTAAGTACAATGAATGACAATTTTTGTAACCTTTACACTATCGAGTAGCGTATTTTAAACCATCAAAAGCTCATGGTAGAGGCTCAGTTGCGTGTCCAAGTCAGTTAGTGTTACGCAAATGCTCAAATCCGCTCCGGTCAACCGCTCCGCGTCAGCTAGCGGATGCCAAAAACTTCAATAATGTAGCGAATCGTATTACAATAATAATACATTACGATACAAGTGCGTAAAAAAGGAAGCCCGAAACGAGTGGCGATAAATTAACGACCGAAGGGATTGTTTTAAATCAACACGAGTTACAAATTTCCTTATCGCACGCGTATCGTACGACGTTTTTCAGTACAGATGACCTACCTTGGTTTCGACCTATCATATAATGAACCCCTTCTCGCACTAGTGCGTAAAAAAAACACCATCTGTACTGAAAAAGAAGTTATTGATATTTGAAATATTGCATCCATTTGAGCAGGCAACAATGGTCGCGCGATAAATGATAAAACATCAGGCCGTCCCTATCGCACTATTTGTAAGTTTGATAGGGACGGCCTGATGTTTTATCATTTATCGCGCGACCATGCTTGCCTGCCTGATCACACTAAAGTTGCACTACTTGTAGCTTGCGACGACAGTCATGAAATAGTTTTTTTTATCTGATCCGATTATACGCCTCACTTTAAAAATCCTGCGATGACTTGCGTCATAGGAAATGTTTTAAATATAAACCGATTTTTTGTTTAATTCGATTCCTCGTGTGATCCAATTTGCTTCGGTCTGGGTATCCTATTCTGTACATATTATTATGCAGTATATTTTTGCTGTGTTATATTTGTTTGCGCACTTGGGTAGGGAATTGAGTTACGTTCATTTTAAACTTTCCTAATAGGTACAAAGTCTAGTTCATTATTTCACAATTTGCTACAACTACTGCGCATACGAACCCAAAAGCGTATGCATTTTCAATAATTCAGAGACAATCTCAAAGCTAGAATTCTAGGCTAACTATCATTTAACCTAGCCTGAGACAAAGGCATAAAGGGAAATTATTCCTTAGAACACTCCATGCAATTTCCTTGGCCTTTTCAGAGTAAAAAAAAAAAAAAATAGCAATCTAGAATAGACCTAACCTGTTTTCGCAGCAGGATTAGTTGCTGGGAAAACAAGTTCTCTCTAGCGTTGCAGTGGCGGATGCCCTTTGTGGTTGCGTTGCGTGCTTTTGTAGAGTATGGAGTCAGTATCAGCGGAGTTTTAAGCATAAAATTAACCACCACGGTACAAGTTAGGTTAAGTTGTACTCGTATATTTTATAACGGCACGCATATGTTTATCCCTTTTTTCAATCAAGCGAAAAGCAAATAAAATGTCGATTTAATGAAAAGCTTCATCATTTTTAACTATAAAACTCCCGTGAGACTCAGACGTATTTAAAAATATTTTAAGCGGTTTACTCACGCATTAAGTCGTTATAACGCTCGACATGTTGTGACGTGTAGAGGCGGGCGGAGTCGCTACTCTTGAAAAAGCTCCTCGGAAATGGAGCGAAGCATGTCGAGCGTTATATCAACTTAATACGTGAGTAACCCGCTTAAAATAGTTTTAAATAGCTTCATCATTTTTTGAAGTAACCTTGTAGCATGACAAAAATGTGCTTGCTGAAAATACTGAATGTACTGCAGCTCAAATATCTAATTTTCAAACTCTCCTCTTTTAGTGGAACTAAATCTCATCCCATAATCTCCTTGGTCCGTTAAGCTCGCGCGGTTGCATAGCTCCAAACTTTACTTACATTTAGAATAAAGCGATTTCGCTCCTTTGTTTAGTTTGCTAACACTTTTTTAATTTGTTTTGTTTTGGCTTGGAGCCTTTTTTGTTAGTAATCAGTATGAACTAACTTTAACCAGTTGTTTTTTGTAGGATAGTGTTTCTAATAAATCGTCTGATAAGTAATACTTTTCTAGTTTCAGGGAGCCGATGTTTGAATCTCAAACATTCGATTTCGAGAAAAACGTTCAATATATCTCCAATTCTAGCGATTTAAATTCTACTAACAGAATCGAAAACGAGTACCACTGGTTTTAAAATTACTAGATGTCCTTTTTCTAAAGTAGCATTCCGTCGTATTCCACAGACATTCGAACGGCAAAATCGTGCGTTCGAAATTCGAAAATCGGGCCCCAGTGACGAAATTTCAAAATGTACGGCGCGTTTCGTACTTTAAGATAAGGACGGGAAATACGATTCCCTCTCTCTGTCTCCAGCTAACATATATATCTGGGTGGCTAGCCGAATGGCACAATCGCTCACGAAACGCTCACGAAACGAAGCGCTAGTAGATATCTATCTCTATCGCGACAGAGCCAGCGGCGTATCGCTTTCGTTTGGCGTCGGAGAAATGCCATTCGGCTACGGGGCCTGTTTACAGCTAACATTTGACGTAACTTAACATAATCTTAAAATTTGAAACGTGTCAATAGTCCTGTCCAAGAGAACTCAGCAGCAAAAAGCTATAAGGTACAGCGGGGCAAATCTCGTCTGGGGGGCAAATGTAACTGGTCCATTTTTTCCATGTTTTAAAATTGCATTATTAAATAGAGTGTCAACCGGTTATATAAGGTAGGCGTGTTCAGGTTAGTTACAATTGCCCCTCCAGTCGAGATTTGCCCCGCTGTACCTTATGTCTATGAAACTATGACAACTAAATATACCATTTCAACGCTTTGTGAACCAGCTTTACGGCCCAGCCACGACATTGGTCTAAGCGCGACAGCGGTGAGCGGCAGCCATACGTGCGAATGAAAAGTCCCATCTTTGTATCTCGCTTCAATATATGGCCGCCGCTCACCGCTGTCGCGCTTAGACCAATGTCGTGGCTGAGCCGTTAGAATAAAAACGTATGTGATAAAATCCAACAGCAGTTTACGATTTCACTACTAACAAAGACATTAAACGAAAAGTTACAGGTATTCGCAACCTTTTCACAGAATGACTTTGTCAGAAACTCCAGCTTTCAAACGTAAATGGCCGATTTAAAATTCCTAAAACTTATATGTGCCCGTTAACGCGCGAGAATCCAAATCCTTTGATGGTGCACTCCGAAATCCGATTCGAGTCTAAAACATGTGAACACTTCTGATTGAGTAAGTTTAAGGCTCACAGTTGTGTAGATGTTAATGACAGGTGAGTGTATCGTAAAAATGCAACATATTCACTTGACTGCGTTATTGCATTTGAGATATAAAGAGAAATGTGTCGTAAGGTATGTTTTATGTTGCAGTTCAAATGCGAAAAACTTTTCATTTCATGTCGAAGGGTTATTTGCTTACGTTGCAAAATAAATGCATAGTTAATAGCGATGACGTGCATTGCACAAATGTCATGTATTTATTTATTTTCCCCTCACTAGCTCGGAAACACGTGTTTTGTCCTTTAATACCAGCGGGTAAAAACGCATTTTATCCACTAGTGGGTAAAGTAATTTGACCATGAATAAAGTCAAATTAACTGGTCTAAAATTGACAAAAGTAGGTGAATCTAGTAATTAAGATGATTTACCACCCTGTGGAACTACTGGAAGCAGTGATAAACGCATTTTTTGCGTTGTAGTTTCCTCGCTGTAGTGAGGGGAAAAGTTTTGTGTTACACTCGGGTGCAAAAGTATTTTAACTTCTAGTGTGTTAAAATACAACTTTGCCCCTTTGTATAACAAATAACTATTAACCAACTTACATTTACAGATAATCTAGGCATGCAAGGGTTACAAACAAAACTAGCAATATATTATAACTAAAATCAATTAATACTAATAGATGTGGGAGTGGATATGGACTCAAGGTAGAGCGGGGCAAATAATGCCCTATCCAATATTTGACCCAAAGACTCGACCTTCCAACCATAGAGGAATAAGTAAGGGAAGAGTTGTATCTTCATACATCAGTAAATGCGGGTTATTTGTATGAGCATAGTTAAGTGACATCTAGCGATAATCACGCGTCAAATAGCGTGAATTATTACACATTTTACTTTGGCAGTAACTCTCTATAATACTCGATCCTCTTTGGTTTTAACCCAGGAGATAGTATTTTTTAAGTAACCAGCGGACGTAGCACACTAGTGTGATAAACACAGATGTCATATATACCATAGATCAAGCAAACGTATCTACTTAGCGTGTCAAATGAACTCAGTGAAATCCACTGAGTTGTCCGTCTTTACTCGCAGCTTGCAGCTTTCGGGCGTCAATTTTTGTAAGTTGAAGTCAACCAAAACATAAAAAATGCCTCGTTACGTGATATTCAATTGCAACAACACAAAAATTATGAACAATCAAGAGCCTGAGACATATTTAAAATTACAGGCAAGAATCAACTTCAGTACCTACAAAATTTGACACGCTCGGCCCCTATACAAATATATGAATTTGTTTCTTCTATCTAAATTAAGTTCTGTGGTGATAAACCTTATGGCGTCGGTAAATCCCTATCGCACTTACAAATAGTGCGCAAAGAACGGCCAGCCGTGATAGGCTTTATCCCGAGACCGTGCTTGTCCGCCTGCTGTATTTAGATATTCTACTACTAATATACTACAGCAGCAAAACCCTGGCTATAAAACCTGTTATTTCGGAAACACGAAAGCTATACTTTAGGCAGATGTTGCACAAATGTAAGCCAAATGACACGGCTTTTGATCTTTACGATTTCGCCGACGGCTTCGGCATGACACAATATGTTTCAGCGAAGCAAAGATAGTTTTGAAAATGTAGTCGTATTCGCTGAGAATGTAAAAGAATTCTTGGTCGTATTCGAAATCTATACGTTGTTTGAGACGAACCCGAAGAATTTTAAAAGTGTATTTTAGATCGTATGGAAAACTTTAAAAATGTCTTTCAAACTTTTCTGGAATTTACTTATGTAGGTACAGAGTACGTACTTACTTACATACCAATATAAAAAATAACTAAACATGTTTTATTGTTACGTAAATACGAGACCTAGTTAGTCAAAAGGTTATAAATAATATCAGCTTTGCAAAAAACAGATTTTATGAAAAATAAGCATGTATTATATTCATTTTAGTGACAGTTTTATGTATTTCAACAGCACTAATTATAATAAATGTAACTTCATTTACTATTAGCATTATCATAGTCATTGGCCACACAGATCAGAATATTTTTTTCATCGACAGGTATGATAGTTGCAGCAAGTAAGAAGGTATCTTTAGGAAATCAATCAATCAATCAATCAATCAAAAATATTTATTCGTAATAAACTTAAAACTACACAATATGCAAAAAAACAGAAATGGCTGGACAAGGCAACTGCAGATCGGTATTTTTTGTCTAATCAATCACAGAATATTCATACATACATACATATAATCACGCCTGTATCCCATAAAGGGGTAGGCAAAGCACATGAACTACTAAGTTTCAGTGCCACTCTTGGCAAAAAGGGGGTTGAAAGAAATCCAAATTGTGACATTGCAGTGACACGCTGCCAGCCTCTCACCTACGCCACAATTTAACCCATATCTCACAGTCGACTTCTACGACACCCACGGGAAGAAAGGGGTGGTGAAATTCTTAACCCGTCACCACACGGATGATCACAGAATATGATATTACAAATTTTATAATAAGTATACGGTCTGCCCTGTGTGAAGGGTCTTTAGTTTGCACAGCAGTGCAATACTTTATATGCTCATAAAAATAAATAAAAAGCACACGTGTGGCCAAATTTGACAGCATACAAATTAAAAATTCGTACATATTATAGTATTTTTGTGCAATGATCTCTTAATCTCCATTATCCGACTCTGCGAAGAATCGCCTGCGACCAACAGCCCAGTTTATCGGCCGGTCGCAACAGCACTATGCTAATCCGCTCTTACTGCCGGCAGAGCTGTACATTTAAAATACTTCACTGTACGCTGCCAGTGTAACTAGAGCTTTACTGAGAATCAACATTTAAAAAACTGTCCATATTTTTCTGTGTAAGCTGCGGGTAAATGACACTCTTTGGATAAAGAATTTCACTTGAAGCCTGGAAATATATGACTATTGTCAGGAGGGCGCTGTTTGATGTATGAGGTGACAGTTCAGTATAGTATGAAAAAAATAGTTCTGATGAAATTCCGCAACATGGCGCACAGTCATATATTTCTTATTTTTAAATTGAAGGAAAAGTGGAAAAATTCACACCTCCGGCAGAGGGCCGATTTTTGAGTCTCAGGGCGTTCGAATTCAGAAAATTGTCACTGAAAATAATAGGCAATTCACCGTTTTCAACCGGTATTTTAGTGACAGTGAGACTCAAAAATCGCCCCCCAGGACTCAAACCTGCGACCTTTGGCCTTGCCGGGGCCATCGCATGCAATACCGCTCGCAGACGTTTTTGCATGATAAAAAAATTAAAACCAAAATTCATATATTTCTTGTTAAGATTAAAGGACATCCATATATGTCTTGGAATAGAAAGCTATGTAACCATAAAATTTAATCAGAGGAATATAATAAACTGCCCATAAATTAAAAAAACAAAACCTAAAATACCCTCAAATTAATCTTAACTGGTCTGTATCTGTGCACTCGGAAACCTTCACGAACAACGACCCAGCTCAGCTTTTCTGCAAACTTCCACAACGGGTTGCATGAATTCATTATTACAATTTTCAGTTAAAAATCTCCGTTCACTTTTAAGTTTTATAGGTTCACGAATTTTACAATTCAATTTTATCAATTTTTAAGTGTTAGTTATGTGAAAAACAGTATTGTTATGATTTGTATATTTTGATCAGTTTCATTAAAAAAATGCATTAAGCAGAAAAATGTAATATTATTTTAACCTTTTGGCCGAAAAATTTCTACATAATATGCGCCGTGTTTTATTTGTTTTCCGTTAAATTCGACAAGTAGCCTAGGTTCATTATCAGGAACCTCCCTGTATATCACTTTTAGTGGTAAAGGCCGTCACAAACGTGTTCAGTAATTATCTTTATTTTTTTAATAACTCGATAACCGTAAGAGTGAAGACGCTAGTTTCTTAGAGAAATTTATTGTATTTTATCTAAAGAACCTTCCCTTAAAGTTAACGGAATTCAATAAAAACAGGGTGTATACAAAATTTTATGTCGATACGAACTATACACCACAAACTATATAAGTTCGCTTTGGTACTTAATGATAAGCTCTTTTTATTGTGTGTTGTATTATTTTCTGGTAGAATAATGTGTTTACTACTACATTATCTACTAACTTATAAAATTAGGAAGGTCTGGCGGCACTGGGCTCTTGGTCCATACCTTCTGTCACCATCAGAGCGTTCGCCCAATTTTATTACGTGGGTAGTTCTATAGTCCTCTGCTGCTTAACGTTAAAATTAGTTGATCCAACTGGCCCTTAATATACAAAAACGGAGGAGAATAGCCCAGTGGGGAAAAAAGTCACATTTTACAGCATCATTGTTGAAATTCAGACTTATCTCCTAGGGGAGTACAACAAAGAATTTTTCTTACTTTTTAAGTAAACCTTGTCCTAAGTTCGATTAAGCTCGTAAAGATATAACCTCGAAGCGTTGTCCATATAATGAGTCCCAGAGTAACTGGGATACCGTTTTATTCACTAAGGTCAGGGCAGAGGACGATGGTACTCTAGTCAGATATTAATAGCAGTACGAAAACTACTGTGATTGTATGATTTCTGAGTAGAAACTCACATTTTTAACCCCCGACGCAAAAACGACAGGGTGTTATAAGTTGGACGTGTCTGTCTGTCTGTCTGTGGCATCGTAGCTCTCGAACTGATGAACCGATTTTGATTTAGTTTTTTTTTTGTTTGAAAGCTGAATTAGTCGGGAGTGTTCTTAGCTCTGCTTAATTTTGTGGTTAGGTTATTATGATTAGGTAGGCTACAAAATGATTATGGAATGACGAGTTCGAGAAATAATAAACTTTAGTCTGATATTATCTATCGATCGGCGATTGACCCTAATCACACCTGTTGGACAGTGAAGACAGAGTTTTGAATGATTCACGGTTATTTTAATTAGACATATTGACCGGGTCAAATCAAAAAGGTAATCACGGTCTATATCCCGGTCAATATAAGTCTAATGAAGACAGAGTCTAAGACGGGAGCTCACCCATTCACTCTTGTTTTAAAGAGACCGAGGTCGTATTTTTCAGGGAACACCGATAGCTGGTAAAATGAAACCGATAGCTGATGAAAAGATATGTACAAAATAATGGTTTTGTTTTATTTAAACCCTTTATTTGCTAAGAAAGACACTGAAACTTGGGCAGTTTTAGTTTAGTGACGATTATTGTGTGGAAAAGTTGTTAATTAAGTTACATAGTTAACCGTATTTGGGTCAAAAATATAACATTACCATATTATTTATACTTATACCGTCCCTGTCATGGATAATGTTCTAAGGAAATTACTGTGAGTAAATATTGTTTTTGAAACGACGTATATATACTGTTTTCCTTATTTTACTGTGGACCGGCGACCTCATTCGCTAGGTATCTCATTAGGTCGCTTCGTCGCTTAATTTTAAACTTAAGTGAAAAATTTTAGTAAAATTCCACTCACTTTGCCCTAAATATAGGATGGACGATATTCCGTTGGCAACTCCTGCTCTAGATTGCAGCAGTTTCAGTTAGTTTTTAGACAGATTTTTATAAAATCACGGTTATAAGAAAAGTTTTGCTTTGTCGAGTTTGCGATGCATGAGATTTTTTGTGAAATTAACCTGGACAGTTATGATAAAAATGGTGTATTACTGGTGAATTTTATAAAACATGAAGCTAGATTGCTGGACATTTTAGTAGAAATAGAAAACTTTTAGCGCGTTTTTACGTGAAACTTTATTTGAATATATGCCAATAAGTTAAAATTAAGAGCTTATCTGTAACCAAGGATGATTTACGTAGGATTGACAGTCTTCATACTAAAATCGTACTTCATTTTTTTACCTATTAAATACTATCATAACAACACTATACCGGAACTGACAAAACCCACACAAAAAAGTAAAATGTATGGGCCTTTTAGGGATAATAAACTAGAAGGTGCTGTTTCGCAGTCTGGAAGTGGCATCAGTCTGATGATGCCTACTAATTTCTTTTTTTTTTAAATGTCAATAGTGACGTGATATCAGGATATTAAAATAAAGAAATATATCAATCAGTGCTACTCTTAGCAAAAAGGGGTTGAAAGAAATTCACTGAAACTTAGTAGTTCATGTGCTCTGCCTACCCCTTTATTGGATGCAGGCGTGATTATATGGATGTGTGACTGTATGTATGAAATTTATCATTTGTTCTATAATAACGCAAAATATTCGAGGAAAATATGATTTTTGCCACTTCCAGGCTGCGAAACAGCACCTAGTTTATCCCTAAAAGGCCCATAAATTTTACTTTTTTGTATAGGCTTTGTCAGTCCCAGTATATACTCGTATATCGTCCTTACTTTAACAATCAACTGTGAAACGTCCGATCGGAAGGCTCACGCACATACCAATGGATAAATGAAGTCCAGAAAGACCTGTGTGACCTTCAAGCGACTAAGTGCCGGGATCATCCACATATTACGTCACACCAAATTTCAGGTTTTTGGACCCCTCCCCCCTCCTATGTCACGCTTTTTTGTATCCCTTTAACAGGGATTGTCACATTTAGTATGACCCCCCCCCTTACACTGTGACGTAATATATGGATGACGCCCATCGGAGCGTTTGGCGATGGCGAAGTCTAGTCTCGGAGGCCAAGATACTCTAAGCCGAGCCAATTCAGTATGTACTCGTACGTAAAAGTCTTACGGCTCGGCCACAACATTGGTCTAAGCGCTACAGCGGTGAGCGGCGGCCATAGATTCCAGCTCGCTCCAGCGAGACACAGCGATGGGACTTTTCATTCGCACGTATGGCCGCCGCTCACCGCTGACGCGCTTAGACCAATGTCGTGGCCGGGCCGTTAAGGGCGTTCCTTGCGCGAATGACCTTCCATTGATATTATGATAGTCTCTAAAGTCAATCGTTCTAACAGCATCGTCTTTAAAAAAAATAGTATCTCATAATTCGTTCAGAGCTCATTGTTTCTGTGATACTTGGCATCAAAGTTCAACAATTTTGCGGTAAAAACTGTTTATTCGGTAATAACTTTTGTTTTAATTGCTTTAAAATTAAAATCTTTCTTGTATTTTTAGAAAAGTCAAAGGTAAATCCAAACATGTCGATTTCATGTATGTAGCACCTTTCACTAAAATGAAATTTCGATAAAAGTGTTTTTTTAGACCATGTTTAAAATAATCATAAAAATATACTTAAGTTTTTTTTTAAACATGGCTCTTACGAATAGAGATAAAAGAACCGATGGCCGTTGGTCTTATAAATCTATTTGTAATGCAAATTTAGGAGTTTCAACTCAAAACTTGTCAAAAATCGATGAAAACCGTGTGGAGCCCCTAAATAAAGATTTTCTTACGACCAAAGTTCTATATTTAAATATTGGCTTTGTATTTAACACAGTGGAGTGTCTCCGAATAATTAATTACCCAAGCTAATGCTCCACAAGTCGTTTGCAAGTATTCCAATTAAGCGCACTGTTGACTAATGACGTACATGTGAACTTGCGAATACTTCGTATACTTGTGAATACTTGGGAATACTTCGTATACTTGTGAATACTTGGGAATACTTAGTGCGTTTAACGTCGCAACTATTTTTGCTATCGATACAGGTTAGAATGGTTGAAGCGCTGGTGGCCTAGTGGCAAGTGCGTGCGACTTTCGTTCCGGAGGTCGCGGGTTCGAACCCCGGCGCGCACTAATGAGTTTTTCGGAACTTATGTGCGAAATGTCATTTGATATTTGCCAGTCGCTTTTCAGTGAAGGAAAACATCGTGAGGAAACCGGACTAATTCCAATAAGGTCTAGTTTACCCTTTGGGTTGAAAGGTCAGATGGCAGTCGCTTTCGTAAAAAGTAGTGCCTACGCCAAATCTTGAGATTAGTTGTCAAAGCAGACCCCAGGCTCCCATGAGCCGTGGCAAATACCGGGATAACGCATGGAGGATGATGACAGGTTAGAATGGTTAGGTAGGTTGATTGAAGTCTTGCATTATCTCGTTTATTTATGCGATAGGAGTCATAGGATGCAAAGGAGCAGACATCAGGTCGCTTGTTGGTAAGCGATCACTGCCGCCCACGGACACCCGAACCATCAGGGTAGGAGGTGCGTTGCCAGCATTTAAGATAGGTGGACGCTCTTAAGACGTCCCGTTACACTCTAAGCAAGAATCATCAACATCAAAAATGTTCAATGGATCCTATTAGTTCATATTGTGGTAACACTAATTATGTATTTTATACAAGTGTATATATGTAACACTAATTATGTATTTTATACAAGTGTATAAAATACATAATTAGTGTTACCACAATATGAACTAATAGGATCCATTGAACATTTTCTTCATTTTCTTATAACCGTGAATTTACATTAAAATTCATTCGTTAAAGAGACTTATAATGTACTTACATTATAAGTCTCTTTAACGAATGAATTTTAATGTAAATTACACTAACAGTGAGAATTTCAGTGCACTTGAAAAATTATTGTATTCGGTTTTATATTTTTAATTTAAAATATATTAAACTCAAGCACTGTAAAATACGAATACTTAAGGATAAGTCCTCGTATACAGAAATATTCGAATAAAATTTTCAGAGTGAAAATGCTAAGCATTGCCATTTTATTTCCGCATTTTTTATTTAGTATTGAAAAAATAGGAAGCCGCATTTTTACCGCAATTATTTTTAATAAGTACGGAAATAAATGTGAAATCGTATTTTAATAAAATGTAAATTATAACCGCAGGCGGCAGTTTGCGATAAGCCGATTTCTATTTTATCTCCTCTCTTCAATGCGTTTGTAATGTGTCAGAATCAGAATACATTGATACATTTATTTTCACCACTACACACTGTGTGTGTGTGTGTGTGTGTGTGTGTGTGTGTGTGAGAGAGAGAGAGACAGAGAGAGAGAGAGAGAACCACTAGCTACGCTCGCGGCTCAATATTGGAATCTTTTACTTCCTCGGGTATCAATTTAGCACGTGAATTTAAACAACTAGTGCGAGAAAAAAATCATTAGGTAATAACTACGCCACTATTTTTGCTGTTCTAAAGTTATTTAATTAACAGGCGATTAAAACCCAGAAACACTTTCACTTTATTCGCTAAGCACCCGACCTTCGTCAAGAGATGGCGCCATTGTATCGAGTCAGCTGTGACACTAATCCTAGTGTAAGAGTTCATTCCGAAAAAATTACAAGAAATTAAAGCATTTGACTGCAATCTACAATCTCAGCTGATGGTAAGTACTGATGTGAATCTCGAATGCCCCGAATCTCATCCTCTGAAAGTCGTGGAATTTTTTATTTTCAGAATGACTTACAAAATGTAAGATTCTATTTGTATTTACTAATCGTTTTCATTCTAGTCGTAGAATTTAAATGCCTAGTCTTGGACATATTATCGAACAAAAAACGCGGAATAGAGCGTTTGTATTTCAAAGATCGGCGCGCTGATTATGTACCTAATCCCATCCCACAATCCAAAATATATCCTGTAGAATACCTATAAACATTATTGGCTTTATTTGTTTTTTATAATGCAGTAAACGTCTGCGAGCAATATTACATATTTTTAAATTAAAGGAAAAATACGCCACCCTAAGGCGGTTCAGAATTGAGGGGAGGCATGGATAAATTCGCACACATCCAGCAGACCTCTGTGGCGCAGTTGGGAGCGCGATAGTCCCGGCAAGGCCAGAGGTCGCAGGTTCGAGTGCTGCCGGAGGTGTGAATTCCATTTTTCCTTTAATTTATAAATATTAGGCTTTATTTGATGAAGTTAAACTAGTCATTTTAGTCCATGGGCCAGTGAAGAAGTCGGTATAATTTAGGGGTACTAAGTTTCCTTTTTACAGCAGTTAGGTAGGCTTAAAAGGATGTTAAAAAACCATGATTGCCATCTCAAAATGGTAGCTAAACAAAATGGCCGCCAATCCAAGATGGCGGATATTGAGTTTTAAAAAATCGACCATAACGCCAGAAGTATTGGTCCGATTTCAATTTTCTTTTTTTCAAACGAAAGCTCTTTTTATGTACTCAAATACTTGTCATATTCATTGTTTCGATAAATTCAACCATTAGTTAGTAATTAACGAAAAATGTAAAAAAAATATCTTTTTTTCTAAGACTTTTTGTCAAAAATCATGTTTCTACAAAATATCTTGCATATTTTAATAAATATTTAAATGCAGAAAAATAGTGCCATTAATCACCTTTAATTTGATGTATAAAAGATACAGATTTAATTTACAAAAACACATAGAGGCTTAGTTTTAATTCTGTCTTCGTTGAAATTCACCGTTGTGCATACAGTACTAAAAGCTTCAGGTCGAAGTTCTAGATTACTAATATGCTGTTTTTAGTATATTTATTTATTTATTGAAACTTTATTGCACAGTAAAAATATACAGTTACAAAAGGCGGACTTCATGCTACATTGCATTCTCTACCAGTCAACCTTTAGGCCAAACAGAGAAGACCAAAAAAGGTGCGGGATATGTAAAGAACACTAATAAAGACATGATTATATATAGTTATATGATATTTCTGCAATTGTACTTACAATTTTATTAAGAAAAGAACTGAACATGATAGTATCCGAAATCCATTAGCTTTCAGAATATAATAAAATACGTCATAGGACTCATAGGACGTAAAGTACAGTTTTAGATATTTGATTATATGTATAAAATTTCTTTAGTTATGCAGCGCCAACCAACCGAGATAATACAAAATAAATAAACTAGACATTGTTGAGTTCCTATCTCATCACATTATTCTTTTGACCACCATGGTGGGATATTGCCGTCGTTGGAAATGCTTCCTAAGGACGCTAACCATGGCCATCAGTTTTGCCAATTACATTTGGGACCCATGCGGGCCTTCTTAACGCCTAATTTTGCTCAAATAATCGCGATTCACGTCTGTCTGGTGTCCGGGGCACGACATATTCTTTTTCACTATTTGGCGTTTAAAAGGTTAAGCGATCTCTGATCCGTGTTCGAGAAAACTTATATTTAGTTAAAATAATCCTTGCATACAAAAGGTGAAGAACACACCCCAAAAGAAAAATATAAAATATATATAATGCATTAATAAGGCATATCTATGAATAAGTATCCGACTACTAATAAACAACGTGATATAGGTACCTACCGAATAAACCTTAATTCACCTACGCACTTATTACCGCTAATGTAGATTGTAGAGCCAATATCACTAATATCAAGCCTTCAAGACAATCACAGGTAACAGATTAATTTTCTCCTAATTTTTCGAACTTTTATGGCAGGTCTTGTTTCTGGTTTCTGGGCTATGCTTCCAAAACAATACACGCATATTCCACCTCCAATCACGACTTGCGTGCCCTGGCCCGGCCGAAGCCCATTTTAGAGTAGCAAACCGATCTCTATAACTCTGACCCGTCGCCGCATCAGCATCATCTCGTTTCGCTTCCATCGTAGAAAGACATACCGAACGTGTTGTGCTCTATATGCAACTTTTAGCCTCTTCATTTAGTACATTGTTAGTGTCCACGTCTCGCAAGCTTATGTCACGGTGAGAAGTACCCAGTTACACACTGATCAAACATGTTGGTCTTCAGTGACTGGTATTCTGGCCCTTAATACGTCCTTTAGCCTAGAAAAGGCATCCAAGTCCTCCCTGTGATCTCCGCCGGCAGCGAGGCCGACTCAAGTCTCTGTATTGTGTATGGTTCGCCACAACTCGACGTTTTGTGCCTATTTTGCGTGATGTGGGGGATTTAGCTAGTCCTGCCCGCTTATCTCCTCGAGAAATCCTATTAGACCTTTAATGTTGAGTAGGAGAACTTTGGAGAGGTCTCTCGGGGATCCGAGATGTTTTTTCCTGTATGGAGCCACTCACTCCATCACCAGGTGAGAGGCACCCTCGTCACAGGGGAATGTTCATAGCATCTGTTATGAAAATATGTTTGTTAAATAGTCTACGACCTGTTCTGACATTGATGGTTACCATTCTCATGCGGACTTTCCCTAGTTGAAGCAGCGTCTTTGTGAGTTTTCCATTGATGCTAGGCTTGGCTTGTTTGAAAGCAGCATTTGATCTGGTTTTGCCAGTGTGCTGTGTGTAGTTTCCTATTGAGCATACCTTGTTGAGGGGCATCAGGAGAATCGGCAGTCGACCCCAGCTGCCTGGCCAGCTCGTAGACCACATCATCACCTCGAGATCCACTGTGTCCTTTGGTCCATTGAAGGATGATTTTGTTATTATGACTTACCTCTGTTAGTCGTTTATGGGATTCCTTAACCCAAGCTTTATTGGTTGTTCCGGATAACTTGTCCTCTGTTACTTGTTATAAAGGCTGATATATGGAGCTTTGGATAAGCCTGTCCTTGCCGTAACTTTCAATTTGTACATATGTTTAACTACTTTAACCCAACACTCACCGACGGCATACAGTTCCTCCAGCATCTGACGGGGAACATGTGCTTCTTTGAAGATGACGATGTTATCCGCATATCGAAGATAATTGAGGCATACATTTATAATCTATCATCCCTATTGAGGCTTTTATAAACGCTTTCCTGTTTAAAAACTTGGCCAAATTGCATAACCCCGGAGTTCCTCTCTAATAATTGAGATTCGTCGATACGGGTGCAAACTTTTCTTCTGATTCAATAGCAGGTTGCATAGAAACATTCGCATTTTGGTACACCTGTTATGAAAATTCAACTCACGGTAATTAAAACGTCTGTTATTAACGTCTAACATTTTTCGTTCGGTAATGACCAACAATACATGTTAATAATATTTGGCTCTACTTTAAGCGGTGATAAATGTCTCAAAGTTTGTCCAACCGGTATTTCACGGCTTCGTTGTTTAGCAATCGGTAAAATATAGGTAAGGAATATCTATTAATGCTGTACTAAAGAACATTTCTAAAGTTTTCCCGAATTCTGGGGGTGCTCTTCACTAACCCGCTCGTGCGTAGGTTTTTTTTTTCAAATCTGAGAGTCCTTGAATGCGGAACGATTTTCAATCCGGAATACGATCTTAACCCTTAAACGCGAGATGATGACGGAGTATTCCGTCTCCCAAGCACAATCGAAACAGAATTGCATTGCGAATTCGCGAATATATGAGCGAAATTAGGCATTACGGAGTCCCAATTTCATTGCATTTGGCGTCCGTATCGTTGGCGTCCTTGGCAAGAATTTACGGTGACCACCGTGACCGTCCGTGGCGGTCAAAAGTTTAATGGTTCTATCTTGACAGTCTCGACACATGTTCGTCATATACCTAGTACACTTAAATACTTAATTTTCATCATTGAGGTGTGTTGCACATATGGTATCTAAACAAATTTTATCCTAGTAGGTACTATCGAATACCCACAAATTCATGGATACTATCATGTTCAATACTATTATTATAATTGTACAATTGCTAAAATAAACTAAAAATAGCATATTTGTACTCTACAACATCTTTTAGTACTGTATGCAGCCTAATTGCACACATCTTTTAGTACTCTATGCACTCCAACCTGAAGCTTTTAGTACTGTATGCACAACGGTGAATTTCTACAAAGGCAGCTTTAAATTTAAGCCTCTATGTGTTTTTGTAAATTAAATCTGTATCTTTTATATATCAAATCAAAGGTGATTAATGGCACTATTTTTCTGCATTTAAATATTTATTAGAATATGCAAGGTATTTTGTAGAAACATGATTTTTGACAGAAAGTCTTAGAAAAAAATATTTTTTTTACATTTTTCGTTAATTACTAACTAATGGTTGAATTTAGCGAAACATAGAATATGACAAGTATTTAAGTACACAAAAAGAGCTTTCGTTTAAAAAATAGAAAAATGAAATCGGACCAATACTTTTGGAGTTATGGTCGATTTTTTAAAACTCAATATCCGCCATCTTGGATTGGCGGCCATTTTGTTTAGCTACCATTTTGAGATGGCAATCATGGTTTTTTAACATCTTTATAAGCCTACCTAACTGCTGTAAAAAGGAAACTTAGTACCCCCAAATTATACCGTTTGGCAAAATTGGACCAGCTGACCCATGGACTATTTATTCGCTCACTACGCTCGCGTTTCAATATTGGAATCTTTTGCTTGCTCGGGTATAAATATTGGCACGTGCGGTTAAACAACAACGTTGCCCCCTTGTGAAACAAATAACTATTTTTAATGTTCATATACTTTAAACAAAACATAATTTCATCTCGTACACTTACAGCAATTTTCTCGACTTAACTGAAATGGATAAGAAATGGAAAAGAAAAGGATAAGAAATCTTCTCGCTACCAAGATATTACAATATTAAAAAGTTCAGTCCTTATTTCTTTAATAATAGGGTTGACAGTTTTCATTTAAGTTCTGCAGTTGAATGTACAATCAGCATCAAATTGTTTATACCACGTCGATGGCAAACAGGTATACATACATACATACATACATACATATAATCACGCCTGTATCCCATAAAGGGGTAGGCAGAGCACATGAACTACTAAGTTTCACTGCCACTCTTGGCAAAAAGGGGTTGAAAGAAATCCAATTGTGACATTGCAGTGGCAGGTTGCCAGCCTCTCGCCTACGCCACAATTTAACCCATATCCCACAGTCGACTTCTACGACACCCACGGGAAGAAAGGGGGTGGTGAAATTTTGAACCCGTCACCACACGGGCAAACAGGTATAACCTGATGGAAAGCGGTCACCGTAACCTATGACGCTTGCAACCTAACGTCACTTAAATAAATCTATGGTTTACTTAGTTTCATGTTTTACACACAGTATTTTCCCCGTGTTGGTATGGTGAAATAAAAATTGTGGTTGACTCGGAGTCAACTTCGCGCCCTTATAAAACAAATAACTATTTTTTAACAAAATATCTGTCAACATTAAATAAAAGTCATATACAAAGAAAAAGTGACCAAGGCCTCCAGTGTTCCGAGCTGGAATCGAACCAGCATTCACTCGCAGGTTCAGGCATTCGCCCGGTAAGCGGAGTACGCTGGTTCGATTCCAGCTCGGAACACTGGAGGCCTTGGTCACTTTTTCTTTGTATAATATATGACATTTATTTAATGTTTATAACATAATAGTAGTATTACTACTTAAAAAATACGAGTTAAAATATTTTCTATGAAAATAATTTAATTTGTTCTTAGAGTAGAAAATATCTGTCTATAATGGTATTTTTTACTTCTAGTCTGCAGCGTTATTTGAGCCACCACTTTTGCTACTGACTGTACCCTATCTCATTATGGGGCTGATGTAATAGTGAAAATTAAAAACAACAACGGTAAGTAAGTGGTTTAGAAAAACGGGGTCGGCGGAGATGAGTTTTGTAAGTGAGCGGGATTAAAGCGATGTCTTGAGACGTGGTACAAGGTATATAGAATTGTAAGGGGATGAAAACTCGTAGAGGGGTGGGGCGTGCGCGTAGGCAAAGACAGAAACGACGTGTAGTAGTCTTAGGCGTTTATTCAGCCAACACTAAACTAAAACCTAATCTAACGAAGTGCCAAAGGCCGTACAGCGTCCTTGAGGACAACCGACCAGCGCAAAGGGGAGCGTGGTAAACGTAGTCAACCGGCGTTACAAAGGTCCCGTATGGTACACTATGTGTGCGCGAATGACTCCTAGCTATTTCTCAAATAAAACATTGATCAGTACATGAGGTCGTTATCCCAGGAAAAATCTTAATAGCGTCAACTAGCTTTGGGATGCGCCACAGCACAGCGACATCTATTGAGTTTTGTGTGTAACAGATAAGTTGATCTTAGTACTAACATTGTTGTTTGTTTTTTACATGTTTGACTACTTATTTACAATCTTTACATTTACTAGTTACTTCAGTAAAATATACAAGTTACGGGAACCGTGTCCCATGATTTAAATATTTAAACATCGAAGTTCAATATCACAATATTGATACCCGTGGCGCCACCTGTTGACGGACTGCCAAACTAACAATTTGACGAATTTTATCTAAGAATTACGTATTGACTTGATTACTATAAAATTCTAGGCACCCGTTAACATATGTTGCACTAGGTTTTAGAATTTTAAGTCTACGGGAACACTTAAATATTTGCTAAGTTCACTCGGAAAACCAGTACCGGTGGCGCCATCTAGTAGCGGCCGGTTAAACTAAGCTTGTTTGCACTGAGTTTATACGTTTTGGTAAATGTTCGCGTTACAGAATAGAATAATTATAACGACCGGTCTGGCGCAGTCGGTAGTGACCCTGCCTGCTGCGCCGCGGTCCCGGGTTCGAATCCCGGTAAGGGCATTTATTTGTGTGATGAGCACAGATTTGTTCCTGAGTCATGGATGTTTTCTATGTATATAAGTATTTATATATTATATATATCGTTGTCTAAGTACCCACAACACAAGCCTTCTTGAGCTTACCGTGGGCCTCAGTCAATCTGTGTAAGAATGTCCTATAATATTTATTTATTTATAATATAATAGTAAAATATTTTAAAACAGTACGATCAATTGATCGAAAAAAAATCGGGAAAACTATTAATAAATTACCATATTTGTACCGATGTATAAGTATACAAGATCATAATTAATTAACTTTAAGTTGCCTTATTTTTGAACAATCGAAAAATCAAACGACGCGACGGTACTTAGATATGGTTAAAAATATTGTTTTACTAGCGACCCGCCCCGGCTTCGCACGGGTAGATATCATACAGATAAACCTTCCTCTTGAATCACTCTATCTACGAGTATCTAAAACCACATCATTACATTTTTAATTATCTAAGCATACATACTTATGGACAAACAGACTGACAGCGGGAAGCTACGTTTTATACAACGAGTATGTGTCCCAGAAGATGCCACTTTCCTTCAACCATTATGAATACATTTATTGTGACAGAAGCGTGAGCGGACTTTTTTTAAATTATTATAAATGGGCTTACTCTTGACCACAGACCAGCCAAAGGCAAAGACGTGGCCTACGATGGAGTGAGCTCGCCCAGAAAGTGCCTGTTCACCCTTGATTTGAAGGTTGTGAAGCACTGGTACTTTTTACCTTACGTCAGTGAAATTCCAAGGAAGGCATTAGTTTCCATTGTATTATGTACTTAAAGTTAAACAATAAATAAAAGCGTATACGTAAAGTTGCACGTCAATATAAAAAAAAATATGATGAAGGTTAGGTTCACACAGTTTTTAGTAGTCTAATAGTGTCATTATCTTTCTATTATCTTTGTTATTAATAAATTAGACCACATTAGAAAGAAAAAAGAGGAAGGCAAGAATGAAAGTATCCGAGAGTTTAAGACCGTAGTTGGGAGCTTTTGAGCTAGATCGTTTTATGATAATACATAAAGACTGTATCGTTAAGTATGAAGACAACTTTGAGTAGCCGTATTTATTTGCTATTATTTTTTTTTCTTTTAACAAGACATGGGCTTAATAAGGCACATAATAAGGTACACATTTTGTCCTAGAAACTCGACGTAAAGCATATGGTTTAGACAGTATTGACTTAATCCTCCCGAGTACCAATTACGATTCCGGACAAATGCTACTAGAAAATTCACAAAGTGCGTAAAAGACGATACGATTGTGAAAAAAAATTGTACGGTGCGAACCTCAACGACACATGATCCACAAAGCAGAATATCTGGACATAGTCTAGCCACTGTTATTTTAAAAATATAAAGTTCAGGATCTGTGTATGGCGGTCATTTAGAGAATGTGGCATGGTGCTTACTCTAACTCCGACTTTGATGTCGAATTTGACTATCATACACTGTTTATATCGATCTGGTTTAGGCACTGTTCAAACACCACGAATATCAATTAGACTTTGGCCTATGGCTAATTTTTTTATCTGTTTCTCTTATCCTGCTCTCATCAAAAATTTACGGCAATCCGGAACGTTGCTCAAAAATGCGTTTTTTTAAATTATATAAATTCACCGCATTCATTCTGCAAGTACCCAATTGAAAAACCACGAAGAGGACTCTTAAAGAATATATTTTAGCAGCATATTAACCTTTGTTTGTTGAAATCGTACAAAGAGTCATTGAAATATTCTCAAATTAAGCCAGATAGGGGTTGTCCGAAATTTATTTGCTAGACCTTAATGAAAGTACCATAAAGTCCCTAAAATAAAAAAAATATCAGACCTTCTTATATTAAATAGTGCTTACCAATACCTTCAGATCATACTCTCGGAACATAATAATACAAAATTATGCACATGTCAACATTTAGACGAGGTTTGTTTTGTCCTTATACTTAACGATACAGTCCTTAAGTAGCTTTACCGCTTCATAACAGTCTAAAACATATAATAACCCACCCGTATAATAATGACGGTGGACACAAATAATTCCAGGTCATAAACCGATATTAAATGTTAAATCATATGGCCTCAAGTGCAGTTTCATTTCAGTCTTCGTTTCAGCCATCTTTACGGCTAGATGCATAAATTAGACCACATTAGAAAGAAAAAAAAGGAAGGCAAGAATGAAAGTATCCGAGAGTTTAAGACCGTAGTTGGGAGCTTTTGACCTAGATCGTTTTATGATAATACATAAGTAGCTTTACCGCGTCATAACAGTCTAAAACATAATAACCCAGCCGTATAATAATGACGGTGGACACAAATAATTCCAGGTCATAAACCGATATTAAATGTTAAATCATATGGCCTCAAGTGCAGTTTCATTTCAGTCTTCGTTTCAGCCATCTTTACGGCTAGATGCATTTTATAGCGGCAAGGCCTTCAAGATGTCTGCGGCAGTAAAGTTAAATGCAGGTTTTATTTGTCAGTTTGCGGAAGTCAAGCGACGGTGGCACGGAGCACTTACTGTCTAATCGATTTTAGGGATCCGTGGCTCAAAATGTATTGGTACTTGAATTTGTCGTCTTAGTTCACCGGTATGACCTTAAAAGACAAGTCTCTCACCAGGCTCACGAATCGTGAGCAAATCATGAAGCGTCAGTGCATTCGGCTTTGCAATGCGCGACAGGTTTGCAATGCGCGACCGGTCTGAGCACGTAGACAAGATGCCAATTTTTTACGATATGTATTTAGCATCTCGTAGGTAATATCAAAGAGGATCGAGTATTATATAGAGTTACTGTCAAAGTAAACTGTGTGATCACAGTGCATAGACTGCCATCTCTCGACACCAGCTTAAAATTTTTGAACCTCAGTTTTGACAATTTGGCCCATATTGTTAGCTTGATATGTGTTAAAATGTCAAATATTAATATTAGCGCCATCTAGCCGAGCGTTCCCCAAAGGTGTAACGCCATCTAGGCCACTTTTTTCTCTAGGGCTTTGAGGTACGTTTTTTTCTTTGACT